>NC_140176.1:72128704-72153704 GCF_963971535.1 Notolepis coatsorum | reverse complement strand
TCTCTCAGCCCTGCTGCCGCTCTCTCAGCCCTGCTGCCCCCCCGCTGCTCTCCCTCGCTTCATACCACCTCATCCCTCAACAGCTTGCATCCACTAGTCATAGGGCTGGGGGGTACAGCGTACCAAATATGAAGGTATACCGTCATGGATGCATGCAAAGGTATGGATTTATCTATGATATAGGCTATACAATTTCCTGTACAAAAATAATAAAAGTACTGTTCCTTGCAGCAATATTACAAAAGTTAAAGGTGCTATAGATAACATTCTGCCACTAGATGTTGCATTAGAGAGCACCAACATGTCATTTATCCAATCAGGTGCATAAAAAGCTATACTTTCATTCCGCACCATTCTAAACCGCGGCACGGTGGTGTAGTGGTTAACACTGTGGCCTCACAGCTAGAAGGTTGTGGGTTCGATTCCCGCTTGGGGACCAGGTTGCCGTGTTGCCAGGTACCCAGGTGGGGTATCTCCCGGGCCTTTCTGTGTGGAGTTCTCCCCGTGCTCGCAAGGGTTTCCCCTCCCGATAAGATAAACCCAATGGAAAAACATGCACAACAGATCGCTAACACTGTCGCGTCCCTGACGAAGGCGGACAGGAGCACTTGGATTGGTCCCCGGGCGCGGCGCTCGCTGCAGCCCTCGTCTGCTCCCGGTTGCCCTTGACGGAAAGGACGACGGGATGGGAGGTGCAGAGAACATTTCGTCAGCGACTCAGTGCATGTGTGTGTTCCTGTGGGTCTCCCATCGCATGTGTGTGTGTTAATCTGATGAAAAATAAAGGAACTAGGTGAAAGTTGATGAGCGAACATGAGTTGTGACTCAGACTTCACAGCGCACGGAGGTGGATGGCAGAAATGGATTTTCTCTCTTATTTTTTTGGTGTCGGTTTACTAAAACATCTCTCAAAGACCCATCAAATTTGGACCTGTACTACATAAGACTTCAGGCTATGGAATCGCAGTGTTTTCCAGCTCATACCTCTATGCTGGAATAATAGAATATGGAATCTTGCAACCACTAAAGAAAAATGTGAGTACACAAGTTCAAGTTCAACTCAAGTTCAAACCTCTGTTACACTATTTCATTAGCACTAAAAGTGATTCTCCTTTTTTGCATTAGTAACTTTAGAATGTTATCTTTCAAAAGAGACCAGGCTCATGCATGTGCTATAAGTATAAAGCTAAGCTTTGCAAAAAAAGTATGGAGTCCTCAAGTTCATGTAAAAAATTGCCACTTTTATGTCTGCCTGCCCATTTAGACCGGATGCTGCGTTTGTGTGTATATACCTTTAAGGTTGGATGCTACATGTGCGTGTATTTAGCTTTAAGACCTGATGCAACGTCTAGGTCATTTCAGACAGTGTCGCCATTTTCAAGGTATGTGAGTAATGAAAAGCGCTGTGATTAGCTGAAATACATGTGGGGGAATGCTTTGGGATTTAAATTATTATTTAAAAAAAATTATTAACACTTTCAGCGCCAGACCCGACATTTCTCGGGTTATCTCACCAGCGGTTGAGCGCCATAACCTGAGAAATCTCGGGTTTTCGATCGTTTTCCAAATGTTTTCTTTTATTTGATTTTAATATTCTATACAGTCTCACGGACCTCTGTGTATCATTGGGACTCATTCTGAGACATCGAGATTGCAATGGCGGCCAAATCATGCTAGGTGGCAGTATCTTATATTTAGTATTTTATATTTGTTGTTGTTTATAGATTTTTTTATAAATGTCAATGCACATTATAGTAAATTATGATGTTCAAATAAAAGCCCAAGTTGTAATCTATCAAATGGTTTTCATTTCATGTTTATACCTGCTCCAGAGGCTGAGATATAAAAGGTTTTAGTGAAGATTGACAATTCTGAAAATCTTTCCAAAAAACCCTCAGGTTTTAAGAGATTGTGTAGAATAATTGCATAGGTTCTAATAGGCGTTTTTAGCAGGTGTTTCTAGGTCTAAATGGGTTGGTTAAACCATCAAAACTACCGGTAAGCAAAATAAATGTGCTTTATATCATCGATGTGTCTCTTCGAAAAGAAAATAGGGCGGGAGCCAGGTCCACCCCTCAGGATGTTTTTTGCAAAAAAATATAAATTATTATTTCCTGTTATCCCATACCTTGGGCCATCACAAATTGATAATGACCACCGCCAACTCAGCCCTGTTTGGCCTCAGGGGCCAAAAAAAACTCTTTTTGGGAAAAGCTTCTGGCGAAATTATGTAATTGCAAATATGAGGGTACTGCAACTGCATAAATGGTCAGATAAGTCTGAAACTTTGCATGGTGTATCCTGACACATAGGGGAAAGTATCAGAATAATACTCTGGGGCTTACTACCTCAGATCACCCTCAGAATACCCCAAAAGACAAAAAAAATTCTGTCCGCCTGACAAATTGTCATCAAAAGTGATCATTTTCAAGTATTTTATTATACATGTTGCTGCCTCACATGGATATGAAAAACTTCCCACATTTATAAACTTCAATTTAAGTCCAAGATGACCTTTCTATCTAGAAGATTACACCTGATATGACCAAAGTTCTCCATTGTACCTCAAATCGAGAAAATAGAACATTCAACATTACCCTTATTTCTTCTTTTTTATATTATATATATTATATTTTATAAATATATTAAACAAGAGTTGAGACTTAAGTAATGTAATGTAATGCTATACTATCTGAAGTTAATTACATGAAAAGTGAACAATGTTACTGATTGACAAGCTAAAAGCAATTGGTTTTGATAGTCTATCAGTGAGCTGGATACAATCCTACCTGGAGGGGAGAGAACAGATGGTGGAGGTAAACGGTACCCTATCCCCCCCCCCTCACAGTGAGCTGTGGTGTTCCACAAGGAAGCATACTAGGACCGCTACTATTCCTAATTTATGCAAATGACATGTCGTCAGCTTGTGACTGCAACTTGTTCCTGTTTGCGGACGACTCAGCCCTGCTGGTCTCTGACAAGAACAAGTTACAGGTTGAAAAAGCCCTCAGCTCTGAACTCAGCAAAATCTGCATATGGCTCGCCAACAACAAACTATCATTACACATGGGCAAAACAGAGTCCATTCTCTTCGGTTCAAATAACAAACTCAGCAAGACCGACGGCTTCTCGGTTACAGTGGGTGTCAATATTGTCACAAGGAAAGATGAAATTACCTACCTGGGTTCCATCCTAGAGGCTAATCTTTCCTGTGACAAAATGGCATCCAATGTAATAAAAAAAGTCAACCAACGAACTCGATTCTTGTACCGGATCTCCTCTCTGGTAAACAAGAATACCCTGAAGACTCTAGCAGGAGCACTCATTCAAAGGTACTACGACTATGCTTGCACCTCATGGTACCAAAGCACCTCAAAGGCACTAAAAAACAAATTACAAACATCTCAAAACAAGCTAGTCAGACTACTGCTTGACCTGACTCCTAGAACCCACCTCACCCCTGCCCACTTTGACAACCTAGGATGGCTTAGAGTAGACGACAGAGTACAGCAACTTGCAATGGGCCTGGTCTACAAGATACACTACGCGACCAAGGTACCCATGTACATGTCAAAATACTTCCCAAAGGTCAGTGAATACCACGATCACAACACCAGAGGGAGCTCCACAAATCATGTTAAACCCAGATTCGGCTCAAACAAGGGACTAAACACGTTTCGCAATTATGCCACATCAATGTGGAATGCCCTACCCAAAGCTGTAAAGGAATGTGAATCACTACCCACTTTCAAAAACACTCTCAAAAAACACCTACGGGAGACTGTAATTCGAAACTGGCCCCTACAAATGTCCTAACCCAGTTGCACAGTAAATTACCAAGTATGGCTTTGTCAGTATTCCAATGTACAGTGTACAGTGTCCCCCCCCCTACCCAACCCCCCCCCCCCCACCTCTAATGTACAGCCTCCACCCACCCACCCAACCCCACCCCACCCACCCAACCTCCTCCAATGTACAGTTTCTACGTCAAATGTATATACACTCTTTTTCTGGACACTTTTGTATCACAAACAGTACTGTATTTGCAAATCTGATATGTCATAACTGTATAGATGTAGCAGTACTGTCTATCTGTCATGTATGTATCATGTATCATACATGTCATGTATGTCGTATATGTTATGATGAATTGAAAATGGGGGACCCTGATGTAAACAAGACGAAAGTCTTTCTCTGGTCTGCATCCCCTTAACAATTGTATGTATTGAGCTGTACTGTACTGTACCCATTCTGCAATCTGTTAATAAACTTTTCAATCAATCAATCAATCAACGCCCCCTGGTGGACCAGGGTATCACAGTGCAACACAAAGCAGTGCTGACCGGGTTACACACACCAACCAACCAAAACCCGAACCCTGGTTCATGTCACATCCCACCTGAAGTTATTCAGCAAAGACAATTTTGGGTAAATTGATCTATTATTCTGGCTGTGGGAAGAGATTGAGTGTCCAATATTTTGTTTACATGAATATAATATATATAGCCAGCCCAATGTAGCTAGCTAGTGAGAGTAGAAGTGGGAGAGAAATTATGAAATTGTAATTATTAAGAACATTTATTATAATTATTAGCAGGGATGCTCGATATTGGCTTTTTTACCGATACCGATATACCGATATTGTCCAACTCTTAATTTCCGATACCGATATCAACCGATATCAACCGATACCGATATATGCAGGGTTTCCCCCCCAAATTTTTTAAATAGTTTCAGGTAATTAACATTACATATCTCTTGTTGTGGAATTAACACAACATTATGCATACTTTTGACAATAAATAAAGTCAGAATATGTTCTTACTTGCTTGCCTGGGTAAATAAAGGTTATAGAAATAAAAAAATGTAAAAATAAAAAAATTTGAAAACCGATACCGATATTTTCCGATATCACATTTTAATGCCGATATCGGCCGATAATATCGGTAGGCCGATAATATCGGACATCCCTAATTATTAGCAACTCTACTTCTAGAGTGATAACATTAGCTAGTTAGCTTGTAGATTGTTAGCTGCCAGCCCAATGTAGCTAGCTAGTGAGAGTGGGAGTGGGATATAAATTACGTAATGCTTGAATGTTCTATTTTCTCGATTTGAGGTACAATGGAGAACTTTGGTCATAGCAGGTTTAATCTTCTAGATAGAAAGGTCATCTTGGACTTAAATTGAAGCTTATAAATGTGGGACATTTTCCATATCCATGGGAGGCAGCAACATGTATAATAAAATACTTGAAAATGATCACTTTTGATGACAATTTGTCAGGCGGACAGAACTTTTTTTGTCTTTTGGGGTATTCTGAGGGTGATCTGAGGTAGTAAGCCCCAGAGTATTATTCTGATACTTTCCCCTATGTGTCAGGATACACCATGCAAAGTTTCAGACTTATCTGACCATTTATGCAGTTGCAGTACTGTTACAAAGGGTCAGATTAAACCGAATATATATATTTATTGCTTGAGATCCCTTGTATAATATTTGTATATCGTTTGATATCCCTTGTATATTCTTTGTATATATACACGGAATATCCCTTTACCTGGGTACAAACCAGACCATAATATTCGCTCTCCTATTGGACAGCGACCCCTAGGCGCCAACGACCATACCCCCAATGGCAAATTCAAAGGCAACGCCAAGGCATGTCTCAACATGTCCAGGTTTGCGCAGTAATACGAGACAGAACTGAGGTTGGCACTAGATTATTCACCTTACGTATAAATACGGCACAGGTGGAAACAGCAGCAGTTCGTTCATTACTAGTAAAGCCTTCACCACGAGTCAACGACCAAGTGAAGTGAGCAACTTTGCGTCTAAATAGAGCACTTATAACATGTGCGAATAAGATAGTCAAAGTGTCATAGTTTAGTGAAGTAACGTCAAGTTCAACCTAGTTTAATGTGACGGGTAGTGCACAGGAGAATCTACACCGGCGAATGCAGAGCCTTTTCTGGCTGGATTATATTGCTTTGGTACTGTGGCTGCTGGAGCAGAGAACCGTCTACCCCACTGTCGTGTGGGATCTACCCCTGTGAGGAGCACCCTCGAGCCCGCCTCTAGGACCAGAGGCTGGCTAGCTTTCATCCATGCTGTCGAGCATACTGGATTATAGCTGCTGCTTTGTCTGCCGATCAAGGGGAGTACATGGACCGACTCCCGTAGCTGGAGCCTCTTTATTCCGCGTTGACCCAGACTTTGCACCCGAACATTCCTCTACCCTGCCGGCTTACAACCGGAGGGAACCCCCCAGTGTCTCCAGCTGACTACTAGTGTGCCTTATGTAATTGCTATGCTACAGGTGGCGTCAGTTTATACCCATCTTACTATTCTCATGGACTTACGCTCTTGACCTACTTTAAGTGTTCTTCGCCTTACAAGCGCAAGTATAATTCTCAATCTGTAACCTACCGTTGCTTGCTCTAATAATAATAAATCCCTCTAACTAGAACCTTATGTGTCATTGCCGTATTCTTGTGTGGGTGTTCACCAGATATATTCATGTACTGTATGGCCAGTAATTAAAGTACATAACTAAGTAGTGGTTTAATAATACCATACTCTCAATACAGTCAGGGAATTGTACCCCTCAGTTACAATTGGTCCTTCGAGCCGGAGGGTATCAGTGTAATATCTAATATAATATTGATATTAACCATGGCCAGCGGTGAACACTCCCCAAGCGGCTCTCCCAAGCTAGAACGCCAGCAGCGCAGACGTCAGCCACCTCCCTATCTAGAGGACTACGCTGTCAGTCTAATACCTAGCTTTAAACAGACGTTAAATGCGGATAAAGCGGATAGTCAAAGCATGTCAAATCCTACCGACCAGGCGACCCGACCAGTAGAGACCCCAGTGGATTCAGACCAAACTGACTCAGCTCACGGGGGGGACCAGGTGGGACATGACCAGACTATACCTCCAGACAACGTCACCGGGAGAGTCCCCGGAGAGCTCCAGGATAAAGAAAGCGCTCCGGGGACAGAACCCGACAAACAACCAAGAGAAGAGAAGCGTGCCCAGGAGATGGATCTCGAGGCGCGCCCAGAGAACAGATCTCCAACGAGCACTGTCAGAAGCCGATCACCTCCGTCAGTGTCATCCCCCAGCGAGGCGGACCAGATGCTGGCGCAGGCATTCATCGCCACCCTGGCAGCCTCCACCGAACGCGATCGACTTCAGGGTGAACGCGATCGACTTCAAGCACAGACGCTTAGTGAGCGCGAACACTCTACCATGGAAAGAGAGCGCCTCCAGGCTCAACAGACGAGCGAGCGCGAACAATCTGCAGACCAACGAGAGCGCCTTCACGCGCAACTCCAAGCGCAAGCCCTTAGTGAACGCGAACACGCTGCAACCGAGCGAGAGCGCTTCCAGGCGCAACAAAGGAGTGAAGACGACCGCATAAGACTGGAGACCAGACGCCTTCAGATGGAAGAGAACATTGAAAGAGGCCGCGCCGATGCACAGCGCGCCGCCGCCAATGCACAGCGCGACGCCGCCCATGCCAGCGCCAATGCACAGCGCGACGCCGCCAATGCACAGCGCGACACCGCCAATACCCAGCGCGAAGCACAGCGCGACGCAGCCAATGCAGAGCGAGACGCCGCCCATGCCCAGCGCGAAGCAGAGCGCGACCGGCTGCAGGCGCAGATGATAGAACAATTGATTGCCATGGCGACACCCCCTCGCTCCGCACGGAGCTCCCGGAGATCATCACGACAAGGGTCTAGGGCACCTTCCCCTACCCGACGAAGCGACCCGGGACCCGGCCAACAAGAGGATCCTGTCTACGTCTCCGACCCCCCTCCCCGACCGGTCCACACGAGACCCAGCCACCGGGAAGAACCGGCCTACGTAGCCGAGAGACTGACTAGAAGACTCCAGGACCTAGCAGAGGAAGAGGAAGAGGAGGAATGTCAAGCCGACCAGCAGCAACGTACTCTGTACCAGGAGGCCCAGTACAGCCCCGACCAGCAGCAACGTACTCTGGACCAGGAGGCCCAGTACAGCCCCGACCAGCAGCAACGTACTCTGGACCAGGAGGCCCAGTACAGCCCCGACGTCAGCCCCGAGTCACTGCACTACAAACCCCCGACCCAACTCACGGGTGAGTTTGACGTACAGTCAGCACCGAGGAACAGCACCTGGGTACCCGGCCCCTGGTACCCACCAAGTACCAACCCACGACAACACGTACGGGGAGACGCGTCCAGGAGGCCCCTTCCCCTACGCTCACCAATGTGCCAGCCATCCATGGCATCGTACCTTGGCACACCGACGTTCCCAGACTTTACATGCGAGGACAGAGCACAGTACACGGAATTACGGATGTGCTTGGAGACTATGATGTCCGACGTCCCCGATGAGTCGTACAAATATGCCATCCTCCTCAAGCACCTCAAGGTGCCCAGAGCGCATAATATAGCGCTGGCATATTCCAACTCAAGCACCCCATACTCCGCGGCTCTAGTGGCCCTCGACCAGCGTTATGGACGCATATGGGACTACGTGATACAAGAAATAAGGAATATTGATCGTCTCCCCCCAGCCAAAGACAATAGAGCATTGGATGACCTCTCTATCAAGGTACAATCCCTGGTAGGGATGCTGGGGTCCCAAAAGGAAAAGGGGATACATGAACTAT
The DNA here is from genome assembly GCF_963971535.1 of Notolepis coatsorum. NCBI lineage: Eukaryota > Metazoa > Chordata > Actinopteri > Aulopiformes > Paralepididae > Notolepis > Notolepis coatsorum. Next base: position 72,145,039 of record NC_140176.1, on the reverse strand, counting down.
ATGCTAACTCTAATGTGGAACGAATACTAGAGAAGCTCCCTCCAGCCCACCAAGAGCGTTTTCGGCGGCAGAGAGACCACCGCGACCCCAACGGCCCAGAAGCATCCCTCCTAGACCTAGCTGATTTCCTCGCCAGGGAGGTCAGCAGCCTACGACTGGACACGTTCGTGTGGAGTGGACCAAGCCCAAGGGATGGACCTCGGAGATCTGATGATAACCGCCGGTCAGTGACTGTTATGCACCAGGCCGAGTCAGTGCCGCAGCACGAGAATCACAGCAACCCCCCGACCAAGGGGGAGTGGAAGATTGAATGCCAGTACTGTGAAGGGGAACATCGGCTGTATCAATGTGACACTTTCAAGAAGCTGACCACGGACGAGGTGAGTCAGTGGATCAAAGCCAACCGCCGCTGCTTCCGCTGCGCGCACAGCCATATGGCAGCTGAGTGCCATTTAAAGAAGAAATGCAGCAAATGCGACGGCGCCCACCTGGAGGTCCTGCACGACATCAACAAGCGTCCGCCAGGAAACCAAAGTGGGCCCGTCACGGTGATGTATCAGGCCGAGGCGGTGGCACCACTACCGAAGATCCATAGGACCGCCCCCTGGTGTCCTGACTGCAACAGCGGACACTGGGAGTCACGGTGCTACTCGGACTATCGCGAGTCGGCCCACCAGCAGAAGATCCAAGGCAACACACCAACAGGAGTGCTCCACATAGACCAGCATAGCGGGACCCCCCGAGTGCTCATCAAAGTGGTCAGAGTGCTCCTGAGCTACGAGGACAAGGTCCTGGACACTTACGCCGTCCTAGACGATGGGTCTGAAAAGACTCTCCTCCTCGCATCCGCCGCAGCCCGGCTGGGTCTGCGGGGTGCCAAAGGAACAATGACAATCCGTACCATAAGAAGAGACCAGAAGACCATAAAGGGTGAAAATGTCTCCTTCAAGATAGCAGCGGTGGACCAGCCCGAGAAGCAGTATAGCATCACCAACGTCTTCACCAGCCACGACATAGGCCTGTCACAGTACACCTACCCCATCCCACAGCTGATGGCGAAGTACGTGCACCTACGTCAACTACCTATACCGCTCATCGACGGCGCCACACCGACCCTGCTCATAGGCTCCGACCACGCGGACCTCATTCTCCCAATTGAGGCGGCCCACATCGGACCCAAAGGATGCCCAGTCGCGGTTCAGACCCGACTGGGGTGGACGCTCCAGGGCCACCTCTACGGACTTGACAGTCAACCCACGTCTACACGCTGCCTGCACACAAAGGTGAGCGACACAGGCCACTCTCTCGTACAGCCCGTTGAGAGGCTACTGACATTAGACGAGAGGCCTGTGAGAGAACCGTGGGCCCAAGAAGAGGGAGTTCCGAACTCCACCCCCCTCAGCTGCGCTCCAAGCGACGTAGCTGACCTCGAACCCAGCACCCCAACCGACTTCTTGATGGGGCGGCCGGAACCGGCCCCTCCTCAGACGGGGTACAGACCAAACAAGAGAGGATGTGGAGGCACAGCCAAGCACAGATCAAAGCAGTCTCAGGCCCGCTTCCTCCTAAGCTCCCTACCATCCCTTCCAGCCCGTCAGAAGCGGGTCAAGGACAGGGACAACTTAAAGGTGGACACAACCGTTCTGATCATAGACCAGTCACTACCCCGAGCTGCGTGGCCGGCCGGCCGCGTAAGCAAAGTGATCACTGGTGCCGACGGAAAGGTCAGAGCGGCAGAAGTTCTTGTCCAGGGACGGACATACACCCGACCCGTAGCGAGGCTGATAGAGTTGCCAAGGCTCCCTGACTCCCTTGATGATGATCATGACCCACTGACTTTGTAGATTGCCCTACTCCCCACAACAGACATTGAGTAGTTGACAAGACGATTAATCTGTCTTTGCTTTATCTAATTAGGTGCAGACTAATTAGGAGGCGGCTGTTACAAAGGGTCAGATTAAACCGAATATATATATTTATTGCTTGAGATCCCTTGTATAATATTTGTATATCGTTTGATATCCCTGGTATATTCTTTGTATATATACACGGAATATCCCTTTACCTGGGTACAAACCAGACCATAATATTCGCTCTCCTATTGGACAGCGACCCCTAGGCGCCAACGACCATACCCCCAATGGCAAGTTCAAAGGCAACGCCAAGGCATGTCTCAACATGTCCAGGTTTGCGCAGTAATACGAGACAGAACTGAGGTTGGCACTAGATTATTCACCTTACGTATAAATACGGCGCAGGTGGAAACAGCAGCAGTTCGTTCATTACTAGTAAAGCCTTCACCACGAGTCAACGACCAAGTGAAGTGAGCAACTTTGCGTCTAAATAGAGCACTTATAACATGTGCGAATAAGATAGTCAAAGTGTCATAGTTTAGTGAAGTAACGTCAAGTTCAACCTAGTTTAATGTGACGGGTAGTGCACAGGAGAATCTACACCGGCGAATGCAGAGTCTTTTCTGGCTGGATTATATTGCTTTGGTACTGTGGCTGCTGGAGCAGAGAACCGTCTACCCCACTGTCGTGTGGGATCTACCCCTGTGAGGAGCACCCTCGAGCCCGCCTCTAGGACCAGAGGCTGGCTAGCTTTCATCCATGCTGTCGAGCATACTGGATTATAGCTGCTGCTTTGTCTGCCGATCAAGGGGAGTACATGGACCGACTCCCGTAGCTGGAGCCTCTTTATTCCGCGTTGACCCAGACTTTGCACCCGAACATTCCTCTACCCTGCCGGCTTACAACCGGAGGGAACCCCCCAGTGTCTCCAGCTGACTACTAGTGTGCCTTATGTAATTGCTATGCTACAGGTGGCGTCAGTTTATACCCATCTTACTATTCTCATGGACTTACGCTCTTGACCTACTTTAAGTGTTCTTCGCCTTACAAGCGCAAGTATAATTCTCAATCTGTAACCTACCGTTGCTTGCTCTAATAATAATAAATCCCTCTAACTAGAACTTTATGTGTCATTGCCGTATTCTTGTGTGGGTGTTCACCAGATATATTCATGTACTGTATGGCCAGTAATTAAAGTACATAACTAAGTAGTGGTTTAATAATACCATACTCTCAATACAGTCAGGGAATTGTACCCCTCAGTTACAAGTACCCTCATATTTGCAATTACATAATTTCGCCAGAAGCTTTTATCAAAAAGAGGGTTTTTTGGCCCCTGAGGCCAAACAGGGCTGAGTTGGGGGTGGTCATTATCAACTTGTGATGGCCCCAGGTATGGGATAACAGGAAATAATAATGAAAAAAAAGGTAGCAAAAAAAATCCTGAGGGGTGGACCTGGATCCCGGCCTAAAAGCCCTCGAGTACAAATGCCAACATGGCCGTTTTGACTGATAGAACCTCAAACAGGACAAAACACAACGAAACCTCCATCTCACGCTGCTTCTCTTTCACTCATACACACACGAACACACCGATGAGGAGATGAAGGCCGCTTACCGTGGTGTGTCTGCGAGTGGTGGCTCTGCTGGTGGTGCGACTGGCCCAGGTGTGCGTGTGCCAAGTGCGTGTGTGCCAGGTGTGAGTGCGTGATGTGCGTGTGTGCCAGCGAGTCGGCCAGCCGCCCGGCGTTGCCACTGCCCCCGCTCTGCGTGGACGAGGAGGAGGAGGAGGTGGAGCCCAGGTGGGCGGGGCCTAGCGGGGGGGGCCGGCTCATCCAGTGTTCCATCCCCGACATGTCGTCGCCTGGCCCCGCCTCCTCCTCCGAGCCCGATGACGAGTCTGAGCACAGGGGGGACAGGCCTAGTAAGGGTCAGTAACCGCCACATGTTAATAGAAGAAAAACTTCAAGTAACATTAAGAAGACAACATCATAACCTAGTCTACAGGGTCTAGTGAGTGACAGTAACAAACATCATTCAATCATCATGTTAACTGACACACAGTGAAACCCTCTCTGCAACCAAGTAACCAACCCAGCCTACACCTAATGTTGTGTAAGCATGTATGGCCGGCTATCACAGAACATCACAAAATAACAACAACTCAGAACTCGAGAAAGTAGGCCTTGTGACTACCCAATCTTCTTGGCTGCCCAATCTTCCTGGGGTCCTTTTTTCAGTTGGGTGGCATAGCAACGTCATAGACCTTTATCATGCTGTAAGTGGCTTCACAACCATATTTAGCGTCAATCTGAATCTGTACTGAACTAGCATTTGTACTGAATTAGCTGACGTGATTCTACGATGAGTGTAAAATTATGAGTTTGTCTTTACCACTTGAGTTTGTGTTAAACTAGCTCAATGTTTAGTTCACAAGCGCAAAGAAACGGCTAGATTTTAGACAATGGCCACACCATTATGCTTTTCTGTTAGCTTACTAATGTTAGCTAGCGTGTTAATATGATGAATGAATTGGTTTTACTTTGCCCATGACATGAAGGTATTTTGTGTCAGTGTATTAGAGCTGGTATAGAGGTCCACCAGAGTATTGTGATATGAGTGTTATTGTGCTGTACTGCCAGACACTCAAACTCAATCAAATTCATAATACATTTGTATTTGTCATTTTCCAGACTTTTATTTTGAAGGCAAACCCTCTCCACAGGAAGTCTAAAGCTAGCATGACACAGCTAGTTCAGTACAGATGCATACAGATTCACTATCACTATTCACACTATCGCCGCGAAGCCACATACAGCGTGATAAAGTCTATGACGTTGCTATGCAGCTATTAACTCCATTACAGACTGCTTATTGGCAATAAATAAATGGATGAGTAAGAACTTCCTGAAACTAAACGAGAACAAAACAAAAAAAGAAACGTTAATAAAGAACCTGGGAGGACTAACCCCTTGGATCAAATCTGAGGTCACAAGTCTCGGGGGTTATCATAGATTCAGAACTGAACTTCAATTCTCATATTAACAAAGTGACCAAAACATCGTTCTTCCATCTCAGAAATATAGCAAAAGTACGACCATTTATTAATCAAAACAATGCTGAGAAGCTAATTCATCCATTCATATCTAGTCGGTTAGACTACTGTAATGCACTTTTCACAGGTCTCCCTAAGAAAACCACAGAGAGGCTTCAGCTAATCCAAAACTCTGCAGCCCGACTGCTAACTAGAACAAAAAGGAGAGAGCACATTAGTCCAGTCTTAGCTGCTCTACACTGGCTTCCTGTAACATTTATAATTGACTTCAAGGTCCTTCTCCTTACATACAAAGCTCTAAATGGACAGGGATCCATTTACATAGCCAACACTCTAATAAATTACAGACCAGCAAGAACACTGCGATCATCAGCTGCTGGACTACTAGAGGCTCCCAGAAACAGTCAAAAGAGGATTGGTGATGCAGGCTTTATCAACTATGCCCCAAAACTATGGAACAAACTGCCCAAAAACATCAGGGAAGCCAACTCGCTAGACATCTTCAAAAGACAGCTTAAAACCTATTTCTTTGCTCAGGCATTTAAATGAAACATACATCAGGGACATCCTGACACTAATTGTACTGTACCTGCACTTTTCTTACCCTACCTACTTTTATACACTTCCTATCAAATTCATCTGTTGGTTCTATGCAAATTGTATCTCACTCAAAACTGATGCACTGCTCTGTTGTATGTTAGTCGTATGTTAGAATAATTTTATGTCCGTTCTATTTGATAATTTTTAGCCTATTTTTAAACTGAATCAACCGCACTTTTTTACTCTGTCTATTCTATTTTTATTATTTGTATTACTGAATGAAACTGTAAACAGAGAGGCCTATTGGGATGGTAGATCCTAATGTGAAACACTGTGATTTACCTTACCTTGCTACATCTCTATCTTACTCCTCTCTCAAAGTTTCGTTTTATGTCATCTTGACTATTGCTCTGCGATGTGGTCATCTGCTGCCAGTGGTGACCTCAGGAAGCTCCAGGTGGTCCAGAACAGGGCAGCACGGTTGGTACTGGGCTGCTCACTAAGGTCTAATGTGAGCCGTATGCATGCCCGCCTCTCTTGGCTTAACGTTGAAAATAGATTGTCTTTTAATATACTTGTGCTGTTCAAGTTAGTCATGAGCAGTAAAACTCCTGTTTTTATACATAATCAGGTTGTTTTTAGTAATACTGTGCATGAGCATTACACTAGAGGTTCCAGTAGTGGGCAGCTTGAATTGCCAGGTCCTAAAACCAACGCTTTTTAGAGCATTAACTCTTTGGAATAACCTGCCTCAAAACCTCTGCTGCATTTACAGTAGATTCACTTTTAAAAATAATAATGTAATTTTAGCTATCTTAATTGTTAGTTGCATTATGCATTGTGTGTACTGACTTTTAATAATTTTGTTTTTGCAATAATAATTGTTTTTGTATGTTTTTTTGTGTGTGGACCCCAGGAAGACTAGCTGGTTGCTATGGCACCAGCTAATGGGGATCCCTAATCAAAATCTATCTTTTTTTATGCTCGCTTATGCCTGTATTCTTTACTGTTGTGAAGCACTTTGAACTGCAACTTCTGTATGAAAAGTGCTATACAAATAAAGTTTATTATTATGCAACCCAACTGACAAAAGGCCCCCGGGAAGATGGGGTAGTCAACAGGCCTCACTATTACCATGAAGCAGTGTTTTCTATCCAGTGTGACTAGGTACACTGGTGTGCAATGGAGCAAGCCTAGTAGACATGCCTTGAAATAATGCTCAAATGTAAGAAAATCAATGAGGGAAGTTCTAACAAATGTGGACATCATGAAAAAAGAGTCCATTCTTGTTAGTCATGAAAAGCAATTACATAATTTCCATTCAGTTCTTTGATAATTCATTCATGAAAGGGTTATTCCAAGTTAACATAGAATTTCTCCTCTATTTTGTTAACACAATGTGGGATTTCTTCAGACAATCAATCATGTTGTTTGTTTGTTTGTTTGTTTGTTTGTTTGTTTGTTTGTTTGTTTGTTTGTTTGTTTGTTTGTTGTGGTGTGTTTCGGCAGCGGGGAGCCAGAGAGACACTGACATAACCATGACAACATAATCCTGTCTGGGCTCTGCTCAGGCTTTGTGGGGTCAGAGTTTGGCCTCAGCGAAACAGAATTACATTTTACATTTTCAAATGATGTAACCAGTGTGTGTGTGTGTGTGTGTGTGTGTGTGTGTGTGTGTGTGTGTGTGTGTGTGTGTGTGTGTGTGTGTGTGTGTGTGTGTGTAGTTCATGAAAAGGACTGCAACATGGGTGTGTAGTCGTTGGGCAGGAGGATGAGTGTGTGTGTGTGTGGTGTGCGTGTGTGCATGTATGCGTGTGTGTGGTTCATGAAGAGGACTACAGCATGTGTGTGTAGTTGTTGGGGAGGAGGGTGTGTGTGTGTGTGTGTGTGTGTGTGTGTGTGTGTGTGTGTGTGTGTGTGTGTGTGTGTGTGTGTGTGTGTGTGTGTGTGTGTGTGTGTGTGTGTGTGTGTGTGTGCTCATGTATGTATGTATGTGTGTGTGAGTGTGAGATAGTGTGTCTCACCTGGGGGTGTGTATGCATCCATGGAGGTCTGAACCACCAGGGAGCGCCGTTTGGAGGGCATGGGCACTGCCACCTTCCTCTCCACGTGACGTGCCAACACCGCCTGCACAGCCTCTGTATGCACATCTGCAGAGAGAGAACGAGAGGGGGGGCAGAGAGAGAAGCAGGGACAGAGAGAGAGAATCCTAATGATGCTATTGCCAATTGACAAACGACACAGACTTTCAAAGCCATATGACCATGCAGGTCAGCTGTTGATTGACGACAACTACTTAGCTTGTCCGTTTCACTGTCAGTGATTGATAACACACACGATTAGGCATTTGTTCAGTACGATGAAAAGTGTAATTCATTGTCAGCTAGCTAACGTTACATTATAGCATCAAAAGCTGTTGATATTGTCAGCTACTTTCTTGACTTGCAAAATGATCTTTTAAATTGACAAAGTTGTGTGTGTAATTCATTGCACAACTCAAATATGATCAAACAATTATACTGTATGTCTCTAGCGTTGACTACCATACAGATTTGATCCGATATAGCAGGGGTTGGCAACCCTAGGCACGTGTGCCACCATTGGCACGCGGCAGCATTTTCATTGGCAAATATATATATATTTTTTTTAGCTAAGCGACATTTTCAAGGTGAAAATAAAGAAGGATCCGGGAGCTTTCTTACTGGGACTCCCATCAAAGGAAATTCATTTGACACCCTTACAATTCAAACTATTTGATAAACTTCTACTTTCAGCCCGGAAATGCATTCTGATAAACTGGATTAAGGATAAGCCTCCATCTATACAAATGTGGTATAGAGAGATCTTCGGTGTGCTACCCCATGAAAGACTCTGTGCAATGCATAGAGGCAACGACGCTTCCTTTCAGGAGGTGTGGGCCCCACTATTAGACTATTTTCCTGCTGAAATTTCTCGGATCCTTCTAAAGGCCCAATGCCCCATTGTATGGACAGACTTAGGATAGAAAAGAAATATATATATAGACATCCTCCCATTCCTAACTGCAACCATCAACTCCTCACTCAACTCGGGGGTGGTCCCCACCTCCCTAAAACAAGCCAGAGTCACGCCCCTCATAAAAAAACCATCCCTGAACCCTACCGTCATAGGCAACTACCGTCCTGTCTCTCTTCTCTCCTTCCTTTCTAAAACACTTGAACGTGCTGTATCCAACCAACTTACTGCTTATCTCTTACAGAATGACCTTCTAGACCCTAATCAGTCAGGCTTCAGGACTGGTCACTCCACAGAGACAGCCCTCATTGCGGTCACAGAGACACTTCACTTAGCAAAAGCGAAAGGCTTCTCCTCTGTCCTGATTCTCCTAGATCTATCTGCAGCCTTCGACACAGTCAACCACCAGATCCTCCTCGCGGCCCTCGCAGGAATGGGAGTGGCTGGCTCTGCGCTGACATGGCTGTCATCATACCTCAATGACCGCTCCTACCAAGTGTCATGGAGAGGGACCCTGTCGGCCACCCGCCCCCTGCGGACGGGTGTCCCCCAGGGCTCGGTTTTAGGACCCCTTCTCTTCTCCCTCTACACTAAATCACTGGGTAACATTATCACGTCTCATGGCTTCTCCTACCATTGTTATGCCGACGATACTCAACTCTTCCTCTCCTTCCCTCCCTCAGATATCCACGTCTCTGAGCGGATCTCGGCCTGTCTGTCCGACATCTCCGCCTGGATGACGACCAACCACCTCAAACTGAACCTAAGCTAAACAGAATTGCTCCACCTGCCGGCCAAATCCTCCGCCCTGACCGACCTTTCCATCACAGTCGAGAATGCAGCTGTGACCGGGTCCCCGACCGCCAAGAACCTTGGTGTTGTCCTCGACGACCAGTTGAACTTCTCTGCTCACATCGCAGCGACAACCAGAACCTGCCGATTCCTCCTGAGCAACGTCAGAAGGATCCGCCCCTTCCTGACAAAAGAAGCCACCCAACTCCTTGTCCAATCAACAGTCATCTCCCGCCTCGACTACTGCAACGCACTGCTCGCTGGCCTCCCGGCCACTGCCACTAAGCCTCTTCAACTCATTCAGAACGCAGCGGCCCGCCTGATCTCAAACCTACCGAAGTCGGCCCATGTCACCCCACTTCTTAGGGACCTGCACTGGCTCCCCATTGCTGCACGAATCCGCTTCAAGGCCCTCGACCTAGCATACCGTGCGGCAAAGGGAACTGCTCCCGCCTACCTCCGGTCAATGGTCTCTAACTACACACCCTCAAGACCCCTACGCTCTGCATCTTCTGGCCGCCTCAGACCTACTCCTATCCAAGCTCCGGGAGGGTCATCAAAGAGAAGTCGCCTATTCTCAGTCCTTGCCCCACAATGGTGGAATGAACTACCCACCCCAGTTAGGACAGCCGAAACACGTCCAAACTTTCGCCGTCGACTAAAAACGCACTTCTTCAACCATTATCTGAATTAAAAAAAAAATTAAAAAAATCTAACCCTAACCCTAACTAACCGTACTGTCATGCACTTATCCCACTCAACACTTTGATGAACATTGTTGCTCAGCTGATAGAGTTGTGCTCTTCCTGATGGCTTGTCGTACAGAACATGTAAGTCGCTTTGGATAAAAGCGTCAGCTAAATGACTAAATGTAAATGTAAATGTATGTCCACATGTGAATGGGCTCGAGGCAAGTGCAATACTGTACAGTGCCTGTCTTGGTTTGCTTTCCTTTTAGCTTGTTTTTCTTTTTGATTTGTTTTTGCTTGCATATGGTGTGGATGATGGCATAGATTAACTGGAGGATAGGGATGGGTACCGAATTCGGTACTTTTGAGGTACCGAACCGAAACACGTCGGTACTACCGAGTATCGAATCAAGTGAGAAACCGAAAAAAAAATAAAAAAAAAATAAAAAAAAATATTTTTTATTAATTTTTTTTTTTACTTTTTTTTTTTTTTTTTACTTTTTTCTTTTCATGTCAACGTTCACACGCACAATATATGCTTACCTAGGATTTGACTTGATTCAACAACAAAGCAGTCGGAGCAATGACAAGCCGAAAACTGTCGAAATTGTAGTTATTTGAAGTTTGGATTTTTTTTTACGACTGAGGTAGGTAAATAAAATTTCGACAGTTTTCGGCTTGTCATTGCTCCGACTGCTTTGTTGTTGAATCAAGTCAAATCGTGCGTGTGAACGTTGACATGAAAAGAAAAAAGTAAAAAAAAAAAAAAAAAGTAAAAAAAAAATTAATAAAAAATATCTTTTTTTATTTTTTTTTATTTTTTTTTTAAATTGTGGGAAAAAAGGTACCGTTGGGTACCGGTATCGATTCACAGGTACCGGTACCGGTACCGGTATCGGTTCAAATGTGAAAGGTACCCATCCCTACTGGAGGACCCCCCCCCCCCTTTGTCCCAATGTGTGTCTTTGTAATGTAAGTAACTGTACGTGAAAAATCTTTTAAAAAACCAATACAAATATTTAAAAAAATATATATATATTTAATTTTTTTCAAACTTCACTTTTCATATTTTGCACTGGACTGTTTATCTTGTTGAAATCCTCCCACGTGTTATTTTTTGTAAGTCGACTATTTTGCACACCCCTATGACATGTCAAATCACCTCTTGAACAGCCATTCATGTGGAGAAATGAAAAAAGATTATTAGACATTTTCGTTTTCTAAGCAGATATATACTCAGAACTATTTTCTGCCAAACCACTGCTGCCTGGGCGCAGTGATTTTATCACCTCAAAAGCCCAGTTTTTCAAAAAACAACAGGGCTTTTGATGTGATGAAATCACTGCTCCCAGGCAGCAGTGGTTCGGCAAAAAAATAAAATCAGAATATATATCTGCTTAGAAAACGAAAATGTCCATTTTCTTTTATTTCTCCACGTGGTAAATACACAGGTCACATGTGTATCATGTTTACAGGAACGTTTTGGAGTTGTATTTGGAGTGTATTTCATGACTGTTGGGAACTAAGCTACACTGGCACACCTACTTACAGTAAATGACACTAAGCTAGGCTAATGGTGTGGCTGTTCCCTAAGCCTAATGCATGCACAGAGAAGAAACGGGTATGTATCTGCTTGTCTAACTCCAGGGTAGATGGGAAATAAGCTAATTTCCCAAAAAGTTGGCGTGTTCCTTTAAGTAAAAGTAGAAATACCCAGATAGAATAGTATGTTGGTGAAAGCAAAAGTGCTCCAAAAAAAAAAAAAAAAAAAAGTAGAAAGGTATTTGATATTGAATGATTACGTATCAAAAGTTATAGTACGCATTCTACATGATGTTTGTGTATTCGAGTGCTTTGGAGCGTTCAAATCCACTGAACCATTCACCTCTAAAGGTTATGTTAAAGTGGTATGTGGTCCAGTTATGCTGCTCTGATTAAAGGTGATGTTAAAGTGGTATGTGGTCCAGTTATGCTGCTCTGATTAAAGAGTATGTTAAAGTGGTATGTGGTCCAGTTATGCTGCTCTAATTAAAGGTGATGTTAAAGTGGTATGTGGTCCAGTTATGCTGCTCTAATTAAAGGTGATGTTAAAGTGGTATGTGGTCCAGTTATGCTGCTCTGATTAAAGGTGATGTTAAAGTGGTATGTGGTCCAGTTATGCTGCTCTGATTAAAGGTGATGTTAAAGTGGTATGTGGTCCAGTTATGCTGCTCTGATTAAAGAGTATGTTAAAGTGGTATGTGGTCCAGTTATGCTGCTCTAATTAAAGGTGATGTTAAAGTGGTATGTGGTCCAGTTATGCTGCTCTGATTAAAGGTGATGTTAAAGTGGTATGTGGTCCAGTTATGCTGCTCTGATTAAAGGTGATGTTAAATTGGTATGTGGTCCAGTTATGCTGCTCTGATTAAAGGTGATGTTAAATTGGTATGTGGTCCAGTTATGCTGCTCTGATTAAAGGTGATGTTAAAGTGGTATGTGGTCCAGTTATGCTGCTCTGATTAAAGGTTATGTTAAATTGGTATGTGGTCTAGTTATGCTGCTCTGATTACGTCCTCTTGAAGTTGCCAGGCTTCAAAGTACATAATATTCATAAATCTTTGCCATGTATTTCATACAAAATCTTTTTCTTCAAAGTAACTAGTAACCGATGGGGTTAGATAAATGCAGTGGAGTAAAAAGTACAAAGTTCCCTAAAATTAAGTAAAGTAGAAGTACCTCAAACATTTAGTGTGCTAGAGTAAGAAAAGGACTTAGTTACTTTCCACCCCTGCGGGTGTGAAAGAGTCCTGGGTGGTTCAGTACTGGTACCTGATCGGTAGCGCTCGTCCCGGGTGCCAGAGGTGCGTCGCCGGTGGAAGCGAGCGGCAGAAGGAGGGGCGAGGGGGAGCCGGTGAGACATGGGCCCTTCCATACCTACAGAGACACAGGCCGACAGACACACACACACACACACACACACACACACACACACACACACACACACACACACATTTCACAAAAGCGATACAACCCGTACGGAGAAAAGAAGAAAAAAAGACAAAAGGAGGGGGAAAAAACGCACGTCAAATAAGGCCCCAAAATGAAGATGGAGATGATTTGATTATAAATAATAATAATTAAAAAATTCCAAAAATCATTTTAGATTTTTCCAAAATAAAGAAAACAATGGTGTTAATAATGCTGTCGTCGTCTTTTTTTTTTCTTTTTTTTTACAACATACCATCCTCCCTGCTATCGATTCCTGAACCAAGAACTCTAACTCCACTTCCACACTGGTCGACGATACCCAGAGGTGCTACCGACATTATCTAGTCTGTATATATAGGGTCCCGCTCCCTGCCTTCGAGGTACTGAGGCTAACGGGGCCTCGGAGGGGAGGTGGGTACCGGTGGTTACTGTAGATACAGAGAGCCGGGCCCAGCTGGACCCCGGGGACCGTTAACCTACATCCACTACTGTTGGCTGAGAGAAGGAATCGATATTAGTAGGCTACAGTATCACAACTGTATTTCATGATACCGGATCAATATTCTACTTAGAGAATATTTTTAGTTGAGGGAGGGAGGGAGGGAGGGAGGGAGGGAGGGAGGGAGGGAGGGAGGGAGGGGTCAGAGGTTGCTAGGTTACCTCCGGCATGTGGAGCATAGGCTCTGATCAACTTGGACCTCTTCTTCTCATAACCTTTCTGTGTGATGTCCCCTGCAAGAAAGAGAGACACGTGAGAGACGTGAGAGACAGACAGGCAGTGAGAGAGAGACGTGAGAGACAGACAGGCAGTGAGAGAGAGACGTGAGAGACAGACAGGCAGTGAGAGAGATGAGAGACAGAGAGAAAGACAGAGGGGTGAGAGAGGGAGAGAGAGGGTGATGATGAGGGAGGGGGGTGAGATGAGCGATCAGGAGAGAGATGGAAAGATGGATAGGGGTGAGAGAGAGATAATGATGATGATGGAGAGGGGGGGGGGGGGGGGGGGGTTAGACAAGCGGCCAGGAGGAGAGAGAAGGACAAGGGAGAGAGAGAGCAGCAGCGGAGAGGTAGACAGATGAGAGAAAGAGGTCAGGGGAAGGTGTTAGAGAGGGACTGAGACAGACAGAGAGGGACTGAGACAGAGAGGGACTGAGACAGACGGAGAGGGACTGAGACAGAGAGGGACTGAGACAGACAGAGAGGGACTGAGACAGAGGGAGAGGGACTGAGACAGATGGAGAGGGACTGAGACAGACAGAGAGGGACTGAGACAGACGGAGAGGGACTGAGACAGAGAGGGACTGAGACAGACAGAGAGGGACTGAGACAGAGAGGGACTGAGACAGACGGAGAGGGACTGAGACAGAGAGGGACTGAGACAGACGGAGAGGGACTGAGACAGAGAGGGACTGAGACAGACAGAGAGGGACTGAGACAGAGAGGGACTGAGACAGACAGAGAGGGACTGAGACAGACAGAGAGGGACTGAGACAGAGAGGACTGAGACAGACGGAGAGGGACTGAGACAGAGAGGGACTGAGACAGACAGAGAGGGACTGAGACAGAGGGAGAGGGACTGAGACAGAGAGGGACTGAGACAGAGAGAGAGGGACTGAGACAGAGAGAGAGGGACTGAGACAGAGAGGGACTGAGACAGAGAGAGAGGGACTGAGACAGAGAGAGAGGGACTGAGACAGACGGAGAGGGACTGAGACAGACGGAGAGGGACTGAGACAGATGGAGAGGGACTGAGACAGAGAGGGACTGAGACAGATGGAGAGGGACTGAGACAGAGAGGGACTGAGACAGACGGAGAGGGACTGAGACAGATGGAGAGGGACTGAGACAGATGGAGAGGGACTGAGACAGACAGAGAGGGACTGAGACAGAGAGGGACTGAGACAGATGGAGAGGGACTGAGACAGATGGAGAGGGACTGAGACAGATGGAGAGGGACTGAGACAGATGGGGAGAGAGGAGACTGAGACAGACGGAGAGGGACTGAGACAGAGAGGGACTGAGACAGACGGAGAGGGACTGAGACAGAGAGGGACTGAGACAGACAGAGAGGGACTGAGACAGACGGAGAGGGACTGAGACAGAGAGGGACTGAGACAGATGGAGAGGGACT
Source organism: Notolepis coatsorum (assembly GCF_963971535.1). Lineage (NCBI taxonomy): Eukaryota > Metazoa > Chordata > Actinopteri > Aulopiformes > Paralepididae > Notolepis > Notolepis coatsorum. The sequence goes on along the minus strand of NC_140176.1, from coordinate 72,130,018 downwards.
GAGACAGAGAGGGACTGAGACAGAGAGGGACTGAGACAGAGAGGGACTGAGACAGAGAGGGACTGAGACAGAGAGGGACTGAGACAGACGGAGATGGGACTGAGACAGAGAGGACTGAGACAGACGGAGAGGGACTGAGACAGAGAGGGATTGAGACAGACGGAGAGGGACTGAGACAGAGAGGGACTGAGACAGACGGAGAGGGACTGAGACAGACGGAGAGGACTGAGACAGAGAGGGACTGAGACAGACGGAGAGGGACTGAGACAGACGAGAGGGACTGAGACAGAGACGAGAGGACTGAGACAGAGAGGGACTGAGACAGACAGAGAGGGACTGAGACAGACAGAGAGGACTGAGAGAGACAGAGAGGGACTGAGACAGAGAGGGACTGAGACAGACAGAGAGGGACTGAGACAGAGAGGGACTGAGACAGAGAGGGACTGAGACAGAGAGGGACTGAGACAGAGAGGGACTGAGACAGAGAGGGACTGAGACAGAGAGGGACTGAGACAGAGAGGGACTGAGACAGAGAGGGACTGAGACAGACGAGAGGGACTGAGACAGAGAGGGACTGAGACAGAGAGGGACTGAGACAGACGGAGAGGGACTGAGACAGAGAGGACTGAGACAGACGGAGAGGGACTGAGACAGAGAGGGACTGAGACAGAGAGGGACTGAGACAGACGGAGAGGACTGAGACAGAGAGGGACTGAGACAGAGAGGGACTGAGACAGACGGAGAGGGACTGAGACAGAGAGGGACTGAGACAGAGATGGACTGAGACAGACAGAGAGGGACTGAGAGAGAGAGGGACTGAGACAGAGAGGACTGAGACAGAGAGAGAGGGACTGAGACAGAGAGGGACTGAGACAGACAGAGAGGGACTGAGAGAGAGAGGGACTGAGACAGAGAGAGGGACTGAGACAGAGAGAGAGGGACTGAGACAGAGAGAGAGGGACTGAGACAGACGGAGAGGGACTGAGACAGAGAGGGACTGAGACAGACGGAGATGGACTGAGACAGACAGCGAGGGACTGAGACAGACAGAGAGGGACTGAGACAGAGAGAGGGACTGAGACAGAGAGGGACTGAGACAGACAGAGAGGGACTGAGACAGAGAGAGAGGGACTGAGACAGAGAGAGAGAGGGACTGACAGAGAGGGACTGAGACAGACGGAGAGGGACTGAGACAGAGAGAGAGGGACTGAGACAGAGAGGGACTGAGACAGACAGAGAGGGACTGAGACAGAGAGAGAGGGACTGAGACAGACAGAGTGGCAGAGATTAGGAGAGAGAGTAGTACAGTCTTGG
>NC_140176.1:72084756-72128504 GCF_963971535.1 Notolepis coatsorum | reverse complement strand
CCCTCATACAGACACACACACACACACACACACACACACACACAGGTAAACACACAGGATGAAACGCTTGACGTGTCAACAACATCTCAAGGTCAAAGAACAGCCCGTCAGAGCCGAACAGAACAGCACCACTCGGGTGTTTATTATTGATGGAGGCACCGCCGCGGATAACAAAGAGAAGCGGGTGATGATGAATCCCGCAGTGGGCTCCCGCTCCCGCTCTCCCCTCGTCCTCTCCCGGTAAGAGAGTGCAGGGCAGCGGGCCAGTCCCTGCTGGCTGACAAACATCTGGATGGGAGGAGGAGCGGGAGGAGGAGGGCTTCACGAGAGAGAGAGAGAGAGAGAGAGAGAGAGAGAGAGAGAGAGAGAGAGAGAGAGAGAGAGAGAGAGAGAGAGAGAGAGAGAGAGAGAGAGAGAGAGAGAGAGAGAGAGAGAGAGAGAGAGAGAGAGGAGAGAGAGAGAGAGAGAGAGAGAGAGAGAGGAGAGAGAGAGAGAGAGAGAGAGAGAGAGAGAGAGAGAGGCCGCAGGAATGAGCAATTAGATTCCGTTAGTTAGTTAGTAGCCTATAGTCTATAACGGTATACCCTCCCGATGTAGTAATGATGATGCTGATGATGGTGGTGGTGGCGAATCTGGCGATGATGAGAGATAACGGTTTAATAACGGGGGGGGGGGGGGGTACCGTTATTTCTTACCCTCTGACAGCTCCAGCTCCAGCTCTGCAAGCCGGGCTCGCACCTCCAACGGTATCGGTGACGCCTCACGATCCGCCATTCGGTTCTTCTACCGTATAGAAGAAAACACCTCCCGGTTCAACGCCGCTGCTGCTGCTGCTGCCGCCTCCAGTCCTCCTCCTCCTCCTCGGCGAACAAAGAGAATCAATCTGTGTCTCGGTTCACCGGGGGCCCGCCATGGCCCCGCGCAGCTCCACGCTATAGAAATCGGTAAAGACCAGAGGGTTGCTCGGTCGTTGGATTTCAAGACCGTCGGACTCGTTGCGGCGGCGGCGGTGGTGGTGATGATGATGATGATGATGATGAGGCTCTCCAGCCTCACAGCGCTGTGTGCAGCTCCTGCTGCTGTGACGTCACGTCGTGACGCTGCTGCTGACAGAGTCGGCGAGGAGGATGAGCACGGGTCAGTTCCAACCGCGACCGGTTGGGGGCACAATTCAGAGGGAGAGAGGGGAGTGAGGGAGGGAGGGAGTCTGGCAGCAGTGGCAACTGGCAAACCACACCTAAAGTCCTACCACACCCTGTAGTGTTTCTGCTATACACATGGTTTCTCATCCAACATCAGAAACGACCCAAGATGCATCCAAATTCAATTAAACAGGGAGCCTTTATGTTGAATGACCAGACGGAGGGAATACTTCATAAAGTATTATGTTTATTACCACGAGACATGGTTTAACACAGGCTCTACTGAGAGTGCACGTTAAACAGTAGTCGGTATGGTGGCCGCTATAACCGTGTATCAAAAGGCATATAGTGCATGCTCTACACTTTATAAGGAAGATGGGTACTTGCTTGCCTGATGTGTTGTATAGACTGTAGACCTACCCATCCTATATGCATTTATTATGAGAAGAAAATACCTAGTGTGATGAAAGTAGATGATGTAGTTATTGTAGTATCACTTTGATTGAATTCAGTCAGGGCCAGTCTTTGGCTGAACAAGCTTGATGGGGCATTCAAACACAAGTTACCATCTGTAGTCTCCTAACCTTCTCGTTTCCATTATCCTTTTTATGAGATCTAGGCCAAGAATCAAATCATCATCATTGTAAACAAGACCTGCTCACAATGTACGCCTGGTGCTGGCATCTAATATGTGAGTATACTGCCATCTGCTGGTTACTTGAAGTCCCCGCAACCAAGGACAGAACAATCCCAGGCACGCTGTATATTGTATGGCATAAATAATGTAGTGTACACACAATGGGTTATGGGCCTCATTGATCAAAATGGGCTTCAACTTTATCCCAGATTCCTTTGTACAACAATTTCAAAGAATATGATTAAACAGATGGAAATGATAGCATTTATACTTTGGGTAATGATTTGTTTTTTTACATCAAGATGACATATTAATAAATCACAACTTTGGCTAGGTTTGGTGTAAGTACAAAATGTGTGTAAGAACATTTTATAAATTAGGCCCAATGAGTGTTATTATAATTTTAGTAATTTCTTTTTACACAATATCACTTTTATACCTTATACTGTATACCTTTTATACTGTAAAATCAAAAATGTATCACACTGTAAAAAAGTTAAAACACACAATACTGTCAACTTCAAAGGCACTTTAATATCTTTTCAAAATTATTTACATCTGTACAGAAAACATAAATTGCCGAAACTGTGCCTGTACTTTTTCTTCAGTGACAAACTACTTTAACATTTGCCAAATAATGGCCTTCCATTCTTTAAACTTAGAACAATGAACTGAAAACCTCCCTCCCCTGCCCCCAGAATACACATCAAATTCACGTTTACAATGTACGTTCGAGCAGTGCTTTATATGCATGTAATGCTGCGTCACTAAACCCTGAGATTTGATCCACCGAAAGCCAGGATTGGAAAAACACGCAATCCTGTTCCAACGCCCACCTGGAGGTAGGTTTGCAGACAGTCCTGTTCCAACGCCCACCTGGAGGTAGGTTTGCAGACAGTCCTGTTCCAACGCCCACCTGGAGGTAGGTTTGCAGACAGTCCTGTTCCAACGCCCACCTGGAGGTAGGTTTGCAGACAGTCCTGTTCCAACGCCCACCTGGAGGTAGGTTTGCAGACAGTCCTGTTCCAACTCCCACCTGGAGGTAGGTTTGCAGACAGTCCTGTTCCAACGCCCACCTGGAGGTAGGTTTGCAGACAGTCCTGTTCCAACGCCCACCTGGAGGTAGGTTTGCAGACAGTCCTGTTCCAACGCCCACCTGGAGGTAGGTTTGCAGACAGTCCTGTTCCAACGCCCACCTGGAGGTAGGTTTGCAGACAGTCCTGGTCCAACGCCCACCTGGAGGTAGGTTTGCAGACAGTCCGACTAATTTCCACTCCTGCTCCCCTGCGGGGGAACGGGGAGTGAAGGCAGATCTATAAGAGCCACCAATTACTGACACTCAAGCAGCTTGCAGAGTAGTGAGCTCGGTCGGACTGCTGCCCGCTGAAATGCCGTCATCTTCACCCAAACCCAGCACAGCATCTCCTCTACAAAACCAAACGCTCAACACAAGTGACACACAAGAGGCACTCAAACATAAAAAATTATAATAATAAAATAAATTAAATTGGTAAAGTAAAAAATGTTTTATAATAATAAAGTCATGCAGAAATAAAGGGCTGATAGACCAGTGCTTTTCAAAAGGATTTCCTTTTTTTGTATCTTGTTTTGCTTTGCTATATTAAACGGTCTATTCAAGTTCCCGGACTGGATGTATTAATAAAGTAGTCTCATCCTCCCCATACTGATCAATGCGATCTGGGACGGGGTCAGTTCCTGGCCATAGGGGACTGACTAAATCTTGGAACAAACATGTAAACAAACTCTGTAGGTGACTCCTCACATGTCACTGTCCGGCGGGCTACCCCTCCTACAGTGGATCTGAGGCGCAGACACTGAGGAATAATACAGACGCTGTGTAATAAAAAGCCCGGATTGAGTCGAGGCAGAACATTCTGTACAGCAGGAAAGATCCCGTCCGGTAACACTTTAGAATAACTATCCCTTATAACCAGTTAATAGATCATCCACAAACTGTTAGTTAATGAGTTATTACGGACTTGTTAAATAGTTTCAAACTATGCCTTATAAATGGGTAATAGATCATGAACAAGCTACTGGTAAACTACTTAGTAATGACTTGTTAAGTATTTGTTAATAGTTGATTAACAACTTTCAGTACAAGTAAAGCCTCTCTGCTGCCAACTCCTCCTGCTATTCCAACATCAGCAGCACTGGAAAAGGCAACACCAGAACCCTCTTCTCTAGTCAGCCACCCAGCACCCTCCCTGCACCTTTTTTTGGCAGCAGAGAGGGTTTACTTGGGTGCTGGGATATACTGTATGTTTTAATCCCTAATGTTACTGTATTACTCTGCTACAAGGTATTCAAATTCGTGCAGCAACCGCGAGCGCCCGGGAGTTAATAACAAGTGCACCCAGCTGAATGCGGAAGTGTAACGTGCCAGGCTTCTAGCTGAGTCAAAGAGGGTTTATATCGGTGCAGTGGTTTTCAGAACGCTGAGTTACATAATGGCTGGCGACTTTTCATAGAGCATATTTTCACCCCCTTCCAAAACCAATGGCAATGTGAAAGGTAGGCTGAGATCTACCAAAACATACACTTGCACACCTACTGTATGCACACAGAATCTTTAAAAGATAGGGACAATCTCTGGCAGTTTTAAATCATTAACCAACTATTATTAACAAACATGTATATTAACTATTTATAAGGGACAGTCATTCTAAAGTGTTGCACCCAGTACCAACAAAAGGAAAGAAAAACATCAGTGTAGCAAAAAGAACAAACAAAAAGAAACCCTGGCTTTCAGTAGACCATTCTAACTAAGTGCAGGGATATAAAATAGAACATCAAATAGAACTCAGTAGAATTTTTAAATGTACAGGATCTTTCCCATTTCCTCTACTCGACACAAGAGGATTTGGCAAAAACAAAAACAAAGTTCACATCTCAAATCACCTACAGTAAAGCAAATATATATATATATGAACAAACATCTTTTTTTAACCCCCTATACAAAACATTCAGGTGTCCATGTTTATTCTCGATAGGGATTCGGTGTTCAGATTTGTGAGGAGGATTTAAACAAACACCGGCTTTCAAGGATAAGAATGGACACTGTGGCAATACACCTTCAACCTTAGGTCAAAGCCTTCCCCCCAACTATCAATGAACCTGGGCCCATACCATGGCTGCAACCCTAACCCCTACCCTGAGCGACATACACTTAGAATGGGACGAGTGGATAGGTTAATAGGGCATTTGAGACAAGTGTGAGGGTGGTTTTTTTTCTCTCTCTCTCGTCCGTCTCCGGTCACCGTGGCAACTGGGCTGGGTCAGACGCCTGCGACGGATAGGCCGCCATAGGCTCTTCCCCCAAAGGGGTCTGGTCGGAAGGCGGCAGCATCTTATTGGCCGGTTCTCTCTGGCAGATCTGCGCGTAGCTTAGCTTCTTGGTTTCCTGCCCAGTCAGAACACAAGGTGGGGTCAGTGTCACACCTCCTCTCATCCGCATTAATAGGTGCACCTCAACTCAAAGAGGAGTGTGGCTTTAATGCAGGAAGGTAAAGCAGCCACTTTTATACTATTGAGGTACATAGATTTTCAGGTGAAATCCGACGACACAAAGTGGTGTTCAGTATTGATGAGCGAGTCTCACCGTGACTGCCTCACTGTGTGGCGCAGGCTGAGCTGGCTTGGTTACAGTCATCACACCCTCCTCTGGCTTCCTATCAAACAAGGAAGAACAGACACAACATTCACTCAACCAGAAAACACTTTCCAACTGCAGACCGTGGCTGGGCGATAAACGGAAAATGTACAAATACCAACATTGTGAACCTAATTCTGCTCATATCGGTGTGTTGGGTAAATGCATTCCTCCAGTGCATGGGCCAACAACCAGTCACATGTTGACAGACCGACACGGTGACAAGACATACCTTACAAACATGTTGACAAGAGGGGCCAACATGACAGGAGAATGTGGTATTTGTGTGCTGGTGTTTGAAAACAGAATCATCGTTTAATATCGTTACAGAGGTAAATGTGATCATATACAGTGACATGTATATCGGGTCATACTGCCCAGCCCTACATACAGGTATCTATTCATTCTGGATGGACGGATGGGTGGAGTACAAGTAAGTCAACAGAAAGTAATACTTGTTTATTATTTGTCACAAATAATAAGTAATTTATGCAAATGACATGTCGTCAGCTTGTGACTGCACAAGACCAAAGCAGACTACAAAGAGTGACACGTTCAGCCGAACGCACAATTGGAGGGGGGCTCCCCACCCTCCAGAACATTTACTACAAGCGTTGCAAGGGCAAGGCTAAGAGAATCATTAAAGACTCCAGTCACCCGAACAACTGCCTCTTTGAACTGCTGCGGTCAGGCAAGCGATACAGGAGTCTCAAGGCGAGCACAGAAAGACTCAGAAGAAGCTTCTATCCCCAGGCCATCAGGCTGCTAAACGAACAATGAATGAACACTACACAACAACAACCACCAAACGCACATAGCACACACATCCACACGCACACACTCACTTTAAACAAACACACTGTAGCACCCACTCCACACACTTATAGCACACACCCACTTTAAACAAACACACTGTAGCACCCACTCCCCACACTTTATATTTATGGATGAAGGATTGCACTACAACTCGTACACCTTACTGTAAATTGTACCTAAAATTGTACCTCATCCCATTTCTGCTTTGCACTAGATAGTACTGTACATTAGTACACTGCATAGTATTGTGTATTGTATATTATATGGTAACTCAGAACATTGTACATATGTCTATACCGAACACTGACCTCATTTTCTTCTTCTAAATTCATGCTATATTATGTTATTATGTTATTTGATACTATCTTGTCTAGCACAGTCTCTGGAGCGTAACAGTAAGAAGCATTTTGTATGAAAGTATCCTGTACTTCTGTATGACAACTATTAAAGAACTTGAACTTCCTGTTCGCGGACGACTCGGCCCTGCTGGTCTCTGACAAGAACAAGTTACAGGTTGAAAAAACCCTCAGCTCGGAACTCGGCAGAATCTACACCTGGCTCGCTCAGGGTTTCCCATTAATGACCTAGACTGTGGCGGCCCGCCACAGTCTAATTAGTCCCGCCACATTTTTTTTTACTATTTTCTTTTAAATATAAAGTTTGCCAATAGGGATGTATCAGTAGTATTGGCAGTGGTAGTAGTCGTAATAGTAATCCACTATATCTTTTTTATTTTCAAAAAAATAAACCAGTTCAACACAGGTAACCACTTTTGCTTCATTTCTTTGATGGCTCAAAGGTGGGCCGCGAGCAGCCACGGGAGGGCCGCGAGATGATTTAAAAAATAAAAATAAAAAATCCAATTTTTTTTTCCAGGCCACTGAACTTAGAAGCAGGCCAGGACAGTGTTTCTAGTTGTATTCTACAATTCTATTCTATTGTATTCTAAAATGTGACTATATGGTTTTATATTAACTTAATAAATAAACAAAAACGTAAAATCTACTTATTTCAACGAACATTTCAAACTAAATAACAGATTATGCACATAAAACGCTGAAAACAACCGAAGCAACAATAGTATTTTAATGAGGCTATTATTATTATCATTATTATTTTGCAACAAGTTAGCACTCTCATAAATAGCACATATAAATGAATAACTAACTTGAACTAACTTAATAGGATTGAAGTGATATTTGGCTTAAAAAATCAGAGCCTTGAACAATGAACACTGAGTGCCACAGAACACTGAACTCTCCACACACAAGCACACATGAGCACACACACGACACGCACGCTGTGCACGCTCGCACACTAGCAGCCACTTTAACATGAGCAAGCACACACTCATGCTGCACACGCCCACACTTATGGCCACAAAGGAAAGGTCACTTTAAAAATAGTATAGCAACAATAACAGTGTATTGCACTACCAAAGGACCTAGCATGTCCTCCATGCTCTGTAAATAACTATGTACAAATACCGAGATGTCCCACTATGTTACCTGTTTATTGCACAATGTTGTTTTATTGGATTCTATTATATGTTGTACTACTGTATTGCACATCGTTGCAGGCAAGACCACCCGCATTTCATTGTATACTTGTATGCCGTGACAAATAAAACTCTTGTCTTGTCTTGTTAACCCTTTCACTGCGACAATACACAGAAGGTTAACCCTTTCACTGCCACACGACAGCCGGTTAACCCTTTCACTGCCACACGACAGCCGGTCACCGTCGGTTGTGTGATAGTAAAGGGTTAACCGTCTGTCGTGTGGCAGTGAAAGGGTTAAGATACACTCACTGTTGTGGGACGTCTGTTGAGGTGGAGGCGTCCTTCTCAGGCAAGGCTGGGATTGGCTGAGGGTCTTGTGACATCACGGGTGCAGGACTACACGGGCCACTGTGTGTTACGGGAGCCTGGGATGAAAACAACACCTGTGAGGTGAATGAAAGGTGTGTGCGTCGTGTCTCCGCAAAGACAGTGGAGAAGGGAAGACCACGCATTCCAAGCAGCACCAATGGGGTGGAAAAACTGAACAGTGTGTGGGACCTCTACACAGGCGCTATCCCTATTCGCTCACTGTGAGATCGCTGGTCTCCTAAAGGTGGGGGGAGGGTTGGGGGAGGGGGCAGTGAGCCAGCCAATGCCACATCTGGTGTAGCTCAGGTGATGAATTACAGGAAATTAGTCCATAATCTCCTTTCTCCTTTCAGTTTATGAGTTTATAGTGATATAACACACAACACTGATGCAGGTGCCCCCCTTAGTTACAGTTGCTATGTCTGACAAACTATCAAGGTGACCCCTGATACCAGCTACCAGAGTTAATTAACACAAGAAATTAAAATACATTTCTGTTAAAGATGGCTGGGTGGCATTGTGCACCTGAAAGACGAACAGATAGCCAGTCCGTGAGTGACTTAATAATTACCTTGTTGTTGCTGGTTGCTACGGGTACTGTGGCAAAGTTTGCAGATGAGGGTAGCGGTGGGAAGCTGGTTAACCCTAGCTCAAGATTTGGGGTAGATGACCGACGAGAAGGCATCTCAGTTGGTGCTTTCTATACACACACACACACACACACACACACACACACACACACACAGATAAGACATGAGTGCATAGTTTTACTATCCAAGTGGATGAATGAAGTAAATTTTTCGGTCTTGTTTACAGACAAATCAAAACACACCCGTGTGAAAGATATGCTGCAAGATATAATTTTTTGAAAGAAAAAACAAATGTTTGATGTTTTACTCAAAACTGTACTCCTGAATAATTTGATCCTTTAACACTTTCGCGGCCAACCACGTATATACGTTATTGGGCGCCAACAGTTAACGGCCGAAAACGTATATATATATACGTTTTTGGTTCGTTTTCCCTTTTTTTCGATTTTAATATCCTATTCAATGTCAGGGACCTGTATGTTGCCATTAAAAGGCATACTGGGACTCCGAAGGTGCAGTACCGGCCAGATCCTGGTAGTAGGCAGTATCGACAGTTAGGGATGGGTACCTTTCACATTTGAACCGATACCGGTACCGGTACCTGTGAATCGATACCGGTACCCAACGGTACCTTTTTTCGGTACTTTAAAAAAAAATATATATATATTTTTTTTTATTAAATTTTTTTTTATTTTTATTTTTTTACTTTTTTATTTTCATGTCAACGTTCACACGCACAATATATGCTTACCTAGGATTTGACTTGATTCAACAACAAAGCAGTCGGAGCAATGACAAGCCGAAAACTGTCGAAATTTAATTTACCTACCTCAGTCGTAAAAAAAAATCCAAACTTCAAATAACTACAATTTCGACAGTTTTCGGCTTGTCATTGCTCCGACTGCTTTGTTGTTGAATCAAGTCAAATCCTAGGTAAGCATATATTGTGCGTGTGAACGTTGACATGAAAAGAAAAAAGTTAAAAAAAAAAAAAAAAATTATAAAAAATATTTTGTTTTAATTTTTTTTTCGGTTTCTCACTTGATTCGATACTCGGTAGTACCGACGTGTTTCGGTTCGGTACCTCAAAAGTACCGAATTCGGTACCCATCCCTATCGACAGTGCAGTAAACCCTGTTCCAGACCGGGTGCTAAGTTTAAACCGCTCCGGATGGACTTTTCTAGTAATGGGAAACCTAGGGCTTCACCTGATCGCATTGAATCGTTTTCGGGACCCCCGATCCATATGTTGTGGTGGGTTATGTCGTGGACCAGATGAACGTAGGATGGACCAGATGGCGATCAAATAATCGGCGTGTGTTGTGGTAATAACGAATGGCGTTACTGGCAATCAAATAATTACAAACGACCCCCCCCCCCTTTCATGCATTCATGATGAAACATAATACCTATGATATAGATTTTATTTGGAAATAGTACCGGTCCAGGGACGAAACGCCAATGGTTTTTGTAACTGAGGGGTACAATTCCCTGACTGTATTGATAAGTATGGTATCATTAAACCACTACCGCTTTATGTACTTTAATTACTGGCCATACAGTACATGATATATAAATATGATGAACACTTCCCACAATGAATCGGTTCCACACAAAGTGGTAATTAAGTATTTATTGCAGCAAAAGGTACATAATATACTTCTCTGTATTTTACTTTGGATGCGCTTATAAGGCAAAGGAATGTGCGTAGGCAAATCAATAATGAATGTCCATTCTCTGGTTACGCAGGAGGTAATTATACAACCTGAATCTTAGGGAATTATATCTATGGTACACTAGTAATATATAGCGGGAGATACTGGAAGGGTCCCCCCGGTTGTAAGCCAGCAGGGGTAGAGGATCTGTCGGTAGTAGAGAGTCTGGTCAACGATGACTAAGGAGACTCCAAGTACAGGAGACGGTGCAATAGTCTCTTGATCCACAGACGAATACAGCTGTTCTCCGTAGACTGTAGCTCCACAGTGAAGAAAGCTAGCCGGCCTCAGGCTCTCTGAGGCGCAGACTCGACTGGTCTCCTCACAGGGTAAATCCAACACGTGTAGGCGTCAGCGATTCTCCGCTCCATAAATCACAGGACCAAAACAAATATAATCCAGCCGCAAAGGGCTATGTAGTCGTCGGGTAGATTAATCCAGTGTACATGTCCACACGGTTCTCGTCTAGGTCTCCTCGGGTGAAAGCGCCATGAAAGCAGCCCAGCCTGGATAAGCACTCTAGCTGATACGAGGAAGCGTTGGTGATGCTGGTCACTGTAGAACTTTAGCCGCACGATACACTATACACAAATAGACTATTACTGACTTAATAGAAATATGTCGCACTCGACGGTATAGCGCCAAACTCTGACAATTCAGTTATTAATTCGCACGCGGTCTCAATGCTCTATTTGGGGCCAAACAGGCCATACTTCACCGCACGGAGTATCGTGGGTGAGGCTTCAACTTATTGGGTAACTCTACTTCTGTATTCACCTGCGCCATATTTATATACACAGCGAACAATCTAGTGCCAACCTCATTTCTGTCTCGTATCCCTGGGCAAGGCCGGGCATGTACAGACATGTCTTGACGGTGGCTTTGAACCTGACTCTGGAGGCACGGCCCCGGCGCCTGTGGACCGCTGTCCAATAGGAGAATGAAATATTATGGTCTGTAATAGGCTAAAGGGATATTCCGTGTATATGTACAAGGAATATACAAGGGATATCAAACGATATACAAATACTATGCAATATATATCAATCAATAAATATATATATTCGGTTTAATCTGATCCTTTGTAACAGCCGCCTCCTAATTAGTCCCACCTAATTAGCTAAGCAGAGACAGATTAACCGCACTGTCCACTACTCAATGTCTGTTGTGAGGGGGTCGGGCAGTTCACAAAGTCATGGGGTCATGGTCGTCATCGATAGTATCGGGGAGCCTTGGCAGTTCTATTAGCCTCGCCACGGGTCGGGTGTAGATCCGTCCTTGGACGAGCACTTCGGCTGCTCGGACCTTTCCGTCGGCACCGGTGATCACTTTGCTTACGCGGCCAGCCGGCCACATAGCTCGGGGTAGTGACTGGTCGATAATCATGACGACTGTTCCTTCTGTCAAATTGTCTCTCTCTTTCACCCATTTCTGGCGGGTCTGTAGAGACGGTAGATAGTGGAGTAGGAAGCTGTTCCAAAACTTGTCAGCCAATACTTGACTGTACCTCCACATTCTTCGGCCGTTCGCTTCTTCAGGCCTGTACATTGTCTGTGGTAGCGCGGGGTCCAGCCGCCCCATCAAGAGTGTGTTGGGGGTGACTGGGTCGACATCTGCTACATCACTTGAGACGTAACCGAGGGGCTTTGAGTTCAATACTCCCTCGATCTCCGTGAGGACTGTCATTAGGACTTCTTCCGCCACGGTCTGGGCCCCAAGCACGGCGTACAGGGCTGTCTTTATTGAACGTACTTCTCGTTCCCAAGTTCCACCGAAGTGAGGTGCGTTCGGGGGATTAAACTGGAAGTCAATCTGGGATGGAGCGAGGTGGGTCTTAAGTTCTGGGCCCATAGCTTGGAAGCTCTCTCTCAGCTCTCTTTCTCCGCCTTTGAAGTTTGTCCTGTGATCAGACAATAATATAGACGGTTTGCCTTTCCGCGATGTGAATCTTCGGAAGGCCATAAGGAATGAGTCTGTGCTCATGGTTGGAAGGAGTTCTATATGCATCGCTCGGGTGGTCATGCATTTGAATACAATACCCCACCGATTCTCGGTTCCTCTTCCTTTCTTTATATACAGCGGGCCGAAACAGTCCATACCGGTGGAGTGAAAAGGCTTGTCGCCGAGTCGGAGGCGACAGGGAGGTAGGTCAGCCATCCGGGGTATACTGGGTTCGCTGGAAGCGCCGCACTGCTTCTCTCCCTTGCAGTATCCAATAACGACGTCTGATCTCCGCGAAGACTCTCTCTGCCCCGGCGTGATGCACATCCTCGTCGTATTTCTTTATGATCAGCTCTGTGACCTTGTGTCGGCTGTTTAAGACTATCGGGTACTTGACGTCATCCGGTAAGTCTGGAGCTCTCCGCAGACGACCACCCACTCTGATGAGACCATGGGCGTCGCTCTCGGGGGCTAGGTGGAGCAGTCTGCTGTCTGATGGGACGGGCTTTGCTCCCTGTAGACAGTCTAGCTCATCGGGGAACGAGTCTCTCTGGGCTCGTTGTAGTAGAAGAAGTTCTGCTTCTTCGTAGTCAGCTGCTGTAATGTCAGTAGTGAGCTGAACCTCTGGGTGGTGCCACAGGAATGTCTTTAGCTGCGCACTCTCTAGGGTGAGGCAATCGTCTATGTCGGGGTCTGTGGAGACGAGTGTGTTCAATCCACAGAACATAGATTTCTTGTTTTCGGCCTCCTCTTTACTCGCTTCCCGTGGGGTGGGTGTAGGCCACTCTTCTTCCGGGAGCTTGAGGAACTCTGGCCCGTCACTGTATAGGTTGTGACGGGTGAGGTCATCCAGGGACATTCCCCGGGTGATGACGTCAGCTGGGTTGTGTTTTGTGTCCACATACCTCCAGCTTGCTACTTCTGTTAAATCTTGAATCTCTGTGACTCTGACTCCCACGAAGACCTTGTATCTGCACGAATCAGACCGGATCCATGTGAGTACTGTCGTGGAGTCTGACCACAAGATTGTTCTTTGCACCGGAATGGTGAGTTCACGTTGGATTAACGTGGCGAGTTGCGCTCCTGCTAGGGCTGCGCAGAGCTCTAGACGCGGGATAGATTGTTGCTTTCGTGGGGCTATTCTTGAGCGAGCCAGGATGAAAGCAGTATGTATTTCTCCTCCCTCCTCTCGGGCACGCAAGTAGGCCACCGAACCGTAGGCTACTTCGGAGGCGTCGCTGAAGACGTGCAGGTCCATCTGGCACGTCTCCGGCCTCACTGTGGGTGGGAAGTAGCTGCGGCGTATGTTGACACCTGGGAGTGAGCTGAGTTCCGTCTCCCACTCTCTCCATGTGGATGCAAGGTGTTCGGGTATGGGGTCGTCCCAGCCCTGGTCCTTGTCCCATAACGCTCTTACAATCATCTTTGCCCTGGTGGTGTAAGGTAGAATACATCCCAACGGGTCATATTGTCTGGCGAGTGTTCTGTATACACTCCGTCTGGTGGTCGGTAGTGCAGTCGACCTTCCCTGCTCCTTGGTCAGGGGTGTGTGTTTATAATGGAGCGAGTCTGTTTTGAAGCGCCAGACTAGTCCTAATGTCATTTCTTGGGCTTCTCCTGGGATGGTCGCCATCCAGGTCTCGCTGCTTGCTGCCTTGTCCTCGGGGGAGAGGCTGCGCAATACTTGCGGGTCGCTGCTGGCCCACTGCCTGAGATCAAAGCCGCCTTTGATCAGGGAGGCGCGGAGCTTGAGTAGAAGGGCCTCGGCTTCTTCTGGCGTCGAGACGCTTTGCAGACAGTTGTCCACGTAGAAACTATTTCCTACACTTTGTCGGACCTCTTCATCAGCTGCTGGGTCCTCTGCGACGTGTTTCTGTAGTGCAAACGTAGCACAGCATGGGCTGCATGTGGTTCCGAAAGGGAGGACTTCCCATTGATAGATGGCTGGTTGCTCATCCCCGATCCTCTCTCTCCATAGGAACCGCAGCAGGGGCTTGTCCTCCTCCACTAGTCTCACCTGCAGGAACATCCCTTTGATGTCGCCGCTGATGGCCACCTTGTCTTGGCGGAAACGTAGTAACACGCCTAGTAGAGAGGGGCCGAGTGTTGGGCCGGGCAAGAGCTCTTTATTCAGATTTTGTGATCCGATCTGGTAGCTGCAGTTGAACACAATACGATCCTTGCCGTTGTGGTGGACTTTGTGGTGCGGCAGGTACCATGATTCGGTCGTCTGATCGGCCTCTTTAATGTCAATTTTCTTTATGTGTCCCGCTGTGATTAGCTTGTTAATCTCAGCGCGGTACACAGTCTCTTGAGCGGGGTCTCTGGCTAGGCGCCGCTCTGTGTTCAATAGATACCGCTCCGTCGCTTCTTTTGGGGCGTGGAAGGTAGGCATACCCTCTCGCCTCAGGAGTGGAGTTGCGTATCTCATCACTCCGTTGACTTTGACTCTCTTTGTCCCCTGCTCGAGGAGGGCTATAGCGTAAATGTCTTCCTTGGAACGAATGTCTTTCTTTTCGTTCTTAAAGGGCATTGTCTCTAGTGTCCATAGCCTCTCGACATGCTGTAGGAGGGTGGTGTCTTCTTCTGTCACTCTGGAGTGGAGGCAGTTAGTGGCTGCTGTTCGGTTAAGAGACTTAGCGAGGGGGCCTTGTAATGTCCATCCTAGGCGGGTCTCGACTGCTGCAGGACAGCCTCTGGGCCCTGTGTGGACCCGGTCTATCGGGACGATGAGGTCTGCATGGTCGGAGCCTATCAGCAGGGTCGGGGTGGCACCGTCTATGAGCGGTATAGGTAGTTGACGCAGGTGCACATATTTATCCATCAGCTTGGCGATGGGGTAGGTGTACTGCGACAGGCCTATTTCTTGGCTGGTGAAAGCATTAGTAATCCTATACCGTCTCTCTGGCTGCCCGCTTGCTGCGATAGTGAAGGAGACATTCTCGCCCTTTATCGTCTTTAGATCTCTTCTTATTGTCCGAATCGTCATCTGGTTTTCACTCCCCCGCAGCCCCAGCTGGGCCGCAGCGGACGCGAGGAGAAGGGTCTTCTCTGACCCGTCGTCAAGGACGGCGTAAGTGTCCATGACCTAGTCTTGGTAACTCAGTGTTACGCGGACCACCTTTAAGAGCACCCGGGCGCCCCCGCTGCTGGCGGGGTCAATGTACATAACACTTGCCTTTGTGCTGCTTGAGGGTGCAGGCTTTCTTCTGTTACTGTCGTGTAGGACATCTAGGTGGGCTCCGTCACACCGACTACACCTCTTCTTTAAGCGGCAATCGGCTGCCATGTGACATCGGTAACAGCGTCGGTTGGACTTTATCCATTGACTCACCTCGTCGGCGGTCATCTTCTTGAACGTGTCACATTGTGATAACCAGTGTTCCTTTTCGCAGTACGGGCACACCATCTTCCACTTCTCTTTCATCGAGGGGGTACTGTGGTTCTTGCTGCTCGGTACTGATTCTGATTGGTGCATGACGGTCACCAATCTGCGGCCATCGTTTGCTCTCCTAGGTCCCTCTCTGGAGCTTGGTGTGCTCCGTATGAACGTATCCAACCGTAGGCTGTTGACTTCTCTCGCCAGGAAGTCGGCTAGGTCTAGGAGGGATGGCTCGGGACCGTTAGGATCACGGTGGTCTCTTTGCCGCCTGAAGCGCTCTTGTCGGGCGGGCGGAAGCTTCTCTAAAATCCTCTCGACATTAGAGTTCGCGTACAGTTCGTGCATACCCTTTTCTCTTTGCGCCCCCAGCATCCCTACCAGGGATTGTACCTTGATAGACAGGTCATCTAGTGAGCGATTGTCTGTGGCTGGGGGTAGGCGGTCAATATGCCTTATCTCTTGTATTACGTAGTCCCATATGCGTCCATATCTTTGGTCGAGTGCTGCTAGAGCCGCTGTGTATGGGGTAGTAGAGGTGGCATAGGCCAGCGCTATATTGTGCGCTCGGGGCACCTTGAGGTGCTTCAGTAGGATAGCATACTTGTACGGTTCATCAGCTACATCGGACATCATTGTCTCTAAGCACATTCGTAGCTCCGTGTACTGTGCTCTGTTCTCGTGGGTGAAGTCCGGAAACGTCGGTGTGCCAATGTATGATGCCATGGATGGCTGGCACATCGGTGAGCGTTGGAAGAGAGGCCTCCTAGGCGAGTCTCCTCTTACGCCTCTTGGTGGGCTGGTACCTGCTGGGTACCATGGCCCGCGTATCCAGGTGCTGTTCCTCGGGGCTGGTCGTGCGTCAAGCTCACCCGTGAATTGAGTCGGGGGTCTGTAGCGCAGAGCCGCGGGGGTAGAGCCTGGGCTGTACTGGACCTCCTGGTCCTGTGGAGTACTGTGCTGCTGTCGGGCTTGATTCTCCTCCTCTCCCTCTTCTTCTTCCTCTGGCAGGTCCTCTAGATCCTGTAGTCGTCTATTTAGCCTCTCCGCGGTGTAGACCGTTTCTTCCTTGTAGCTGGGTCTCGCGTGGACCGGTCGGGGAAGGAGTTCGGAGGGGGGTATAGGCTCTCTCTGGTGGTCGGGCTCAGGGTCGCTTGATCGGGTAGGGGAGGGTGCCCTTGACCCTTGTCTTGACGAGGCCCTGGAACCCCGTGCGGAGGGAGGGGGTGTTGCCCTGGTGATCAGCTGCTCCATTATCTGCGCTTGTAATCGGTCGCGCTCGGCTTCGCGCTTGGTGAGAGCGAGGTCGCACTCTGCTTCTCTTTGGGCACCGGCAGCGGCGCGCTGGGCTTCGGCGGCGGCGCGCTGGGCTTCGGCCCGGTCCCTTACCATATTCTCTTCCGTCTGAAGGCGTCTAATCTCTAGACGTATACGATCTTCGTCGCTCCGTTGCTGCGCCTGAAGGCGTTCTCTTTCCATGGAAGAATGTTCGCGCTCACTAAGCGTCTGTGCTTGGAGTCGATCGCGCTCTGTTGAGGCTGCTAGGCTGGCGAGGAATGCCTGTGCCAGCATCTTGTCCGCCTCGCTGGGGGAAGACGCTGGTTGAGGTGATCCGCTCCTGGCAGTACTCGTTGGAGATCTGTTCTCCTGTGGCGAGTCCTGGAGATCCATCTCCGGGGTGCTCTCCTCTTCTTGTAGCGGGTAGAGTTCCATCCCTGGAGGGCTGTCTTTATCCTGGAGCTCTCCGGGGACTACTTCTTCGGTCTTGGCGGGGGGTAAAGTCATGTCGGGTCCCTCCTGGTCCCTACCGTGAGCTTGGTCAGTTACGTTAGAACCCACTAGGGCCTCTATTGGCGGGGTAGCCTGGTTGATAGGGTCGGACATAATTTTACTATCTACTTTTTCCGCGTTTACCGTCTGTAGAAAGCTAGGTAGTATATTGGCAACGTAATCCTCTAAGTACTGAGGTGTCTGCCGTCTACGCTGCGGGCGATCTACTTTAGGAGAACCGTTTTGTGGAGTGTTCATCATAGGCCATGTCAATATTAATACCACTATATTAATATTACACTAGTTACCCTCCGGCTCGAAGGACCAATTGTAACTGAGGGGTACAATTCCCTGACTGTATTGATAAGTATGGTATCATTAAACCACTACCGCTTTATGTACTTTAATTACTGGCCATACAGTACATGATATATAAATATGATGAACACTTCCCACAATGAATCGGTTCCACACAAAGTGGTAATTAAGTATTTATTGCAGCAAAAGGTACATAATATACTTCTCTGTATTTTACTTTGGATGCGCTTATAAGGCAAAGGAATGTGCGTAGGCAAATCAATAATGAATGTCCATTCTCTGGTTACGCAGGAGGTAATTATACAACCTGAATCTTAGGGAATTATATCTATGGTACACTAGTAATATATAGTGGGAGATACTGGAAGGGTCCCCCCGGTTGTAAGCCAGCAGGGGTAGAGGATCTGTCGGTAGTAGAGAGTCTGGTCAACGATGACTAAGGAGACTCCAAGTACAGGAGACGGTGCAATAGTCTCTTGATCCACAGACGAATACAGCTGTTCTCCGTAGACTGTAGCTCCACAGTGAAGAAAGCTAGCCGGCCTCAGGCTCTCTGAGGCGCAGACTCGACTGGTCTCCTCACAGGGTAAATCCAACACGTGTAGGCGTCGGCGATTCTCCGCTCCATAAATCACAGGACCAAAACAAATATAATCCAGCCGCAAAGGGCTATGTAGTCGTCGGGTAGATTAATCCAGTGTACATGTCCACACGGTTCTCGTCTAGGTCTCCTCGGGTGAAAGCACCATGAAAGCAGCCCAGCCTGGATAAGCACTCTAGCTGATACGAGGAAGCGTTGGTGATGCTGGTCACTGTAGAACTTTAGCCGCACGATACACTATACACAAATAGACTATTACTGACTTAATAGAAATATGTCGCACTCGACGGTATAGCGCCAAACTCTGACAATTCAGTTATTAATTCGCACGCGGTCTCAATGCTCTATTTGGGGCCAAACAGGCCATACTTCACCGCACGGAGTATCGTGGGTGAGGCTTCAACTTATTGGGTAACTCTACTTCTGTATTCACCTGCGCCATATTTATATGCACGGCGAACAATCTAGTGCCAACCTCATTTCTGTCTCGTATCCCTGGGCAAGGCCGGGCATGTACAGACATGTCTTGACGGTGGCTTTGAACCTGACTCTGGAGGCACGGCCCCGGCGCCTGTGGACCGCTGTCCAATAGGAGAATGAAATATTATGGTCTGTAATAGGCTAAAGGGATATTCCGTGTATATGTACAAGGAATATACAAGGGATATCAAACGATATACAAATACTATGCAATATATATCAATCAATAAATATATATATTCGGTTTAATCTGATCCTTTG
Source organism: Notolepis coatsorum (assembly GCF_963971535.1). Taxonomy (NCBI): domain Eukaryota; kingdom Metazoa; phylum Chordata; class Actinopteri; order Aulopiformes; family Paralepididae; genus Notolepis; species Notolepis coatsorum. The sequence goes on along the minus strand of NC_140176.1, from coordinate 72,109,311 downwards.
TAACAGTTTTAGTAGAATTCATGTTGTGCCCTGTAGCCGGCCTCCCAGGAATTAGCCCGGATCATTCCGAAATTATACTTCACCACGGGATAACGCGTGAACGTATTCATGAATTTTTTTTTCTTTTTTGCATCTTGAACGGAAGATAGTTACTGTCAAATGACCATGGTATTGTATCCATAGCTATAATATAAAATATAGATTTAGCTCTACAAACAAGGTGACGCACAGTGAAACTATGTAATGGAAAGCTGGCCCAGCTATAGCTAGATGGGGAAATCGAATGGCCGCGAATGTGTTAAGGCTTTTTTAATCTCCCCTGAGAAATACACAACTTACTGTCAAATGACCATGGTATTGTATCCATAGCTATAATATAAAATATAGATTTAGCTCTACAAACAAGGTGACGCACAGTGAAACTATGTAATGGAAAGCTGGCCCAGCTATAGCTAGATGGGGAAATCGAATGGCCGTGAATGTGTTAAGGCTTTTTTAAATCTCCCCTGAGAAATACACAACTTCAACCTGTCAATTCCATAATTTAACTCCCAAAATTGAAACACATCTAGCGTTTACATTAGTTCTTACCTTTTTACATGTTTTAAGAATACATAACCCTCTTAAATTATACTGTCCTTCTCTTGGTTGAAAGAGACATTGAATACAAACTGGTAGGCTTTTACTCTTAGCACAAACAATGATTTCCAAGGTACACCATATCTACACATTTTAATGTGCAGGATTTTATGAATAATGGATTTGTCGATTCAAGGTAACTAGCTTTGTTTATTATTCTAATAGATCTTTTCTGTAGTTTAATAATAGGATCTATATTTGTTTTAGAAACATTCCCCCAGACCTCAACACAATATGACATGTATGGCACAACAAGTGAAAAATACAATATATGCAAACATTTCTGATTTAACAGCTCCCTTGTTTTGTACAGAATGCCAACAGATTTGGCTAATTTACCTTTGATATATTGTATATGTGGCTTCCAACAGAGTTTGTGATCTATAATCACACCTAAGAATTTTGTTTCATATACTTTTTCAATTTCAGTTCCATTTAAATTCAGTTTAATTTCACAGTTGGTAGGAACACCACCAAATACCATACATTTTGTTTTCATTAAGAGACAACTTATTCATATCAAACCATTTCTTTAACTTTATCAATTCCCTTTCTACTGTTTTCAATCATTATTTTGTCCTCCCCTGAACAAAGTAAATTAGTATCATCAGCAAACGTAACAATTTTCAAAATATTCGATACTGTAAAAATTGTATTTAAATAAAGTATCAATAACTTGAGTCACAATACAGAACCCTGTGGAACACCACAAGTTACTCTTCTAAGATGTGATTCTGTATTATTAATGTTTACATATTGAAACCGATTATTTAAATAACTTCTTAACCAATGATGAGTGACACCTCTTATTCCATACCGTAAAATTTTTTGTAAAAGCAGGGAATGATCAATTGTGTCAAATGCTTTACGTAAGTCAATAAATACACCTATTAACACATTGTGCGCCATAAACGGCGTAAATCGTTATTGCCCACCATGCGTTGAACTAGGGCTGGGCGATATAACGATAACGATAAATATCGCGTTATATTTTAATAATCGATATCGAATATCGAAATAAATTAAAAAAATCGAAAAATCGTATTTCTTTTCTTTTATATATATATATATTTTTTTTTTTGACTTGCAACAGGGCAGTTTTAAAACCAGAGACAGTGGACAGACTTGTCTTTCTTGCCTGCAACTTAAAGTAATGGCTTTGCTTGTCCAAATGACAATACTGACCAAATTGAGATTTATTTTTCTCTTGTCCATTTATTTTGTTTGCTTTCTAATTTAAAATACAGTTTGAAACCGTCTGTACACAGTAGGCTATGTGTGCTAGCAGAGCTAGACGCCAGTCACGAGTCACGGTGCACATGGTGGTTTGTCCACCAAAAAAGTGCAACTGTGAATTGTGAAAAGTGAATTGTACCTAAACTGCACCTCGTCCATTTATGCCTTGCACTATATAGTATTGTATATTAGTACACTGCACAGTATTGTATATTGTATGGTAACTACGTCTACGAACATTGTACATATGTCTAAACTGAACACTGTGACCTCTTTTTTTACTTCTAATTTTTACTATGTTTTTATTTCATACTTATCTTGTCATGCACAGTCTCTGGAGCGCAACAGTAAGAAGCATTTTGTACAAAAGTATTCTGTACTTCTGTATGACAACTATTAAAGAAACTTGAACTTGAAACTTGAACTGTTCAACTCCCCTGGAGCCACAGCCAGCAGAGAAGCCGGTTTACTTTAGCTTTTAAACCAGCTGCAGCCTGAGAACTGGAGTGTGAGGGGATGTAACACTAAAGATGGCGGCAACGACAAAGAATTGCTGCAAAATAAACATACATCTGTTGTTTAAAAAAAAAAAAAAAAAAAAATTATACTTATAACAATTTCGATAATGATCGATATCGAGAAATATGATAACATTATCATATCGTTGGGGCGGCTACGTGGCGCAGTGGGCAAGGCGCTCGCAACGAATGCTGGAGACTAGGCTCGAACAGGATGCCTCCTGTTCAAGCCCCGCTCTCCACATTGCTTTCAGTTTAGCTGGTCGTCCACAGTAATACACATTGGCTGTATTACGGGGAGGGAAACTGAAGGGTGGGGATCGGGCGTTGTGGACAGCGACTCCTACAGGTCGGTTGGTGCGCCTGCGCAGTAGAATCAAGAAGCGACGGGGGCAGGGGCCCTCCAAAAGCCCAGACCCCCGACGCTGAAAGATCGAGCCGCGCAGGTGAAAAGATGCGACGGCTGTTACCTCGAGTATCGGAGGGGACTCGTGCTATGTATGACTTAGTCCACATTGCAGCCGGCTTGTGGGAGGCAAGAAACAACGTTCGAAGACAGGAGAGGGTTGAATTGGACGATATGAAAATTGGGATGGGAGAAAAATAGAAAAAATGGGAGAAAAAGTGGATTAAAAAAAACATTATCATATCGTTATCGCGATATGATTTTTTACCATATCGCCCAGCCCTACGTTGAACGGCAACAACGGCGTATCACGTGTTTGGGATCAATATGTCATTTTTTCGCCATGGCATTCATATTTCATCCAGCCTCCCTCCGGATCGCAGCCGGACCCTGTTCTGATATTGCAACGCCTCAATACCGCCGCCTGGTGGATGGTCGGGTGAGTTACACTCATGCCAAACCGGAAGTGGCGATCGGTGCATCAAGGAAATTCCTCCGCCAGAGATATATTGTGGCGTGGATCAATATACACACTCGAGTGCATTTGGATCGCTTTGGAAACCCAATAATCGATGTTTGATTGATTTGCGTTTCGGCGTTTATTGAGTCATACAAACCGGAAATGGATCTAGCAGATCAACGTCAAATAATTGAGATCTTTTTCCTCCAATCTCATCGGCGAACGGTAAGAGGACACTAACGTTACTTTCAGCTTGATTGTCCACTTTCAGCTTGATTGTCCATTTCTTTGTTTGCAATCAGTCTGATCAATATACCAACCCATCAGCGTTTCCGTTAGCCGGTAATTACCGGTATTTGTCCGGCAAAATCTCCTGAAGTCCGACATATTTAATTTCTCCGGTCTTAATGTCCGGTGAAAATAATTCCCTGAGTCTAAGCACAATTTGATTATTTGAATTGTATTAAAATAGGCTAAAATTAAATAGCCTATGCGATGAACGAAACGATCATTACATTTGTTTCCTCGTTGCTTCTAATAATGACAACGACGTTGTCAGCGAGAGCTTTAAAAACGTAGGTCTCGGTTCGCTTCATCGGACCAAACGCGAACCAAATATAGGAAGTGATTATTATTACCACTGCTCGCAGCACTCACTGCAAAACAAGCACACTGCATCTAATCTCTCTATCTATCTATCTATCTATCTATCTATCTATCTATCTATCTATCTATCTATCTATCTATCTCTCTCTCTCTCTCTCTCTCTATGTCTGTGCATCTTGGGAAGAAGGAAGAAAAAACGCGGCTTATTATTATTACCGAGGCGCGCGGCTTATTATATTATTAAAACGGCTACTTGTGGGCACTCATAAAAACACCGTGGTCTACAAGTTGTTTAGCGAGAGGATGGTGGTAGGTAATGTGCTTCAATAGAACAATGGATCAATGCCATGTCAAAACTCGGCTCCGCTGATCTGGGCTCCGCAGTACACACACAGACACACACACACGCGCGCGCGCACACACAGGATCGCAGCCACACACACATTTCCACTGTCCAATAGACAAGCGCCCTTTTCGACCGCGTGACATTGAGGTGGAGAGAGTAGTCACGCAAACCACGATAATGTTGCAGTCTCTCTGCTTTCTCAGTTCTTCGCTTGATATAATTAATACAAATGTCCAATATAACGGAATTCGTTAGCTCATAAAAATGTGATTATAACAGACTGCTGTTCAGTGTCGGACCGACTGCCACATACGCGGTCTATTTTATTTCAAGTCAGCAGCAGCACGGAGACGGAGTATCGAGGGACTTATTTTATTTGGAATATATTAATGACTGTATACGCAAAAGTAGCCTAGTTTTAAGTAATAATATTATAAATCTACATGCCTTGAGGATGACATGAGCCTGCCTATCAATTGTTTTAAAGCTCAATAAACTATGACCGGAATTAATCTCATTTGTCCGGTAGTTGAAATCTTGCAGGTCACGGAGACCGGCAACAATTTTTTCTAACGGAAACCCTGCGTTGACTAAATAAAGCCGTTACTGACGATCAAGGAATTATAAACGACCGATCATATACATTTGAATTTTTTAATATAGCGTGTATAGGAAAGAAACGCCAATCGATAATCTATCATATGCTTCAGGGCCTATAACTAGCGTTTTTGGAATTACAGCAGAAAAGCTTAAAAACATACTTATATTCTCGACGGTATTAACACAACAATGTATGAATGAAAAAATATAACGTTCCCACATCCGGAACGATAGATACCCGATGTTGAATGGGCCATAGTAATGCAGATATAGCTATAATATTTAAAAAGTTATAGCCCTGCAAAGAAGGTAAACATCTCCATAGGCTTACAGCGGTGGCAGAGGGGGCATAATGATGGGCACAATGCATGGCGCCCAATGTGTTAACACTTTGAGCGCCACGCCTGGTTTTCCGTTTTACCGCTTGAATGCCATCATCGGCGCCAATGTTAGCGTTAATATCGCCTAATCTATGTTTTAAATTATGGCTATGTGTCTAATCTGCCCATCGCATTATCAAAGACTATTTTCCAGTCAGTGCTGTGAAGGCAGATTGTTTTTTTATCGCGTCGTTTCCGTTTCAGAGCAGTTAGAAAAGCCCCCGTTTTGATATAAAAAACAGCTCATTCTGGAGCATTCTATGAAAATCGTCTTTTAGTGGAATATTCCACAACGTTGATATTCGTAGGCCTTTTTATGAATCGTTTTCAAATAAACGCTAGATGATCAATATTATACGTGCACGCAAGCACATTACGGCCGCGCACTGATAATCGCTCCGTTGATTTCCTCACAGACTTTTACAGTGAAACCGAAAGAAGACATTTCACAAAACAGCTTATAACTTCATCAAACTTACTCCGATTATCCTACCACTGATAACATAGAGTCCTTACCTGACATCAGATGGTATCCAACTGGTATATTCCAATTCCTGATCACCATTCGAAAAAATCGATACGTGTATGGATCCAACTGTAGATCTCCATGATCCGCGGGGATCTGAGGCTCCAGAATGAACTGTGGTAACCCCGGCTGGATCAGTGAACTGGAAAATGTGGAGTACCGGATTTTTTTCCCCATTCATTTTCATTGAGTCCATTCCAAAATCACTTATGTCATCTGGGAGACGACAGGGGGCGCTTTTTTCCACAGTGATCACCGGCGCAGCTCGGCTATACTCGGGTAGGCTCGGGTGATGCAATAATTTTTCAGATCGCAAAAAAAAGAAAACAAAAAAAAAATCCGAGAAATCTCGTGAGTGGCACGCAACCACCTATAAAAAAAACGAGAAATCTCGTGAGTGGCACGCAAAGTGTTAAGGGTTGTTTTTCATGAATTGCTGTTGATATATTTTCAACAAAATCTATCACTGCTAAGGATGTTGATCTATTGCTCCTAAAACCATATTGATGGTCACTCAACCCATATTTTTCAATAAAGCCATCAAGTCTATTTACTGTACAAAAAAAAATTCGAGTATCTTTGAAAATTGAGGTAGCAATGATATAGGTCTATAATTTGATATAGTATGTATGTCACCACAATTTGAACCAGCTTGGCCATTTTCATTTCATCAGGAAAAATACCAGTTAAAAAGGATTTGTTACATATATAAGTGAATGGTTTGAGGACACATTCAAAGACTTATTTTATAGTTGACATATCAATAGTATTACTATCAAGTAAGCAAACATTACAAAGTAAACATTTAAAAACACATCCAAATTGGATACTTACATGTTTGTCCTCCGTCTTCCTGTCGTCTCTCCTCCTCTGGCCATAGTTACTTCTCCTTCGTAAAAGAGAACAGCTGATCTGAACAGAGATGACCACTGCATGTTGTGCCCCCCAATAATAAGTCTGACCACCTAAAACCCACTGCAAGGGAAAGCCTTGAGGAACCAACACCGGACGGCACCCGTGTTAACGGGCACAGCTCGTAGCATATTATGATTGTTCATGAAAAACAAAACAAAAACAATGGATCACCAAAACAAAACGTACAATATATAATAGATTTTCTTTTTTTTATCCACTTTTTCTCCTTATTTTCTATTTTTCTCCCATCCCAATTTCGCCTCGCCAATTCTCCCCGCCCCTGTCTCCACTGGTCGGCTGCAGTGAGGACCAAGCCTTGCATCATGTGTCCCCTCCGGTACACAAGGAGGCAGCTGTCGCATCTTTTCACCTGAACAGCGCGATCTCTGTGGCGAGGAGTAGCGCGTGGGAGGTCACGCTGCCCCCGATACTTCCTGATTCTGCTGTACAGGCGCACCAACCGACCTGTAGGGGTCGCTGTCCACAACGTCCAATCCCCACCCACCGGCTTTCCCACCCTCTAACACTGCCAATTGTGTTAGTATGACGCCTGGCCAAGCAGCCGGTAGCAACGGCGAGAACTGGGCTCGATACCAGCATCTCCTGCGTTAGTGGCGAGCGCCTTGCCCACTGCGCCACTCAGCCGCCCTCAATATATAATAGATTTAAAAAGCATGGGCTCTGTGTGTCTGCTCTGTTGCAAACATACACTTCGCACACATGGCTTTTCTGCCTTCATCCCCCATCTGTTTCAGCCTCTACTGCTCACCTGTTAAATATCAATCAGTCATTCTATCCATAATATTCTGAGGAGTCAATATAAGATCCATTAAAAGTCAGTGGTCAAAAATAAGAGGTGAGTCGATCCTTACCTTCCTCGCTCGTTGCTGGGGGAGAAGTCTGGCCTGCTGGGGTCCGTCTGCCCCTGCCATCCCTTGCCCTCTTGGCGCGTGTTGCCAGGTAAGCGGGGCCTGCCCTGTCTGGGAGAGGTGGTGTTGCGTCCCATTGGTCCCTGCTCCGAGGGGTGGGCGGGGTCATAAGGACGGTCTCCAGAGGAACGCTGCCTAAAACCCCTACTGGAGTTTAATCATAAAACCACAACAAACATAAAACACAACGGGACTGAAGTCAACAACCTCATAGAAAGGTTGAGAATAATAATAATATTATACGCTTAATAGTATTATAAGTACCTTTGTCTGTGTGGTCTGCGGTGTTTGAAGTTGGTGGCTGCTGGGAAGCCATCCATGAACCCGTTCATAAACGGCGCCATCTGCAGACGAGAACAATCAAGCCACAGTCAAACACAACAGAAGAACCTTCTGGAAACAGCAGTAACCAGAGCTCTTATCACACAGAGGGGAAAACAAGGAGTGGCAGCTGTCATCACACAGGGCCCAGAACTGCGGGGTAGGTGAGTGGGATGTTTTACCCTGTTACAATAGACCGTTTGCAGAGCAATGACTGGTCAAACTGATGAAGCGTTCCACCAATCAAACTGTCTTCAGTCGCTACTTCCTGTGACATCAACGCTACGTCACTACACTTATCTCTGACAAACACAAAACTAGGAGGGAGCCTGCGATGCGTCATTACAGTACTTAATGATACAAGTAAAACAAAGGAGTAAACGATTACAAAAGGATGTTGTTGGGGATCTTGTAATTAGGGGTGGGACGATACATCGATCCAGATCGATATATCGATCTATTATCAATTATCAAATAGGATCGATGCAACGTAAAAAGATCGATTCATATTGCGATACTCTTATTTTGAAAATCCCCTGGTGAGCATATCCGCCCGGCCGCAACAACAACAGTAGCTCAGCGTGTAGACGTTACAGTTTAGCTCCAGAGTCCGCCTATTTTGCGACCCGAAATAAGTGCCTGTTGTTTTTTTTCCACAACGGGTCAAATGCATCTTGCTTTGCATCCTCACCATTCCTTTATGCCCACCACGTCGCGTTAAAGACCGAAAATTTTCATTACGTTAGCGTAAGCTAACTATGCTAAGCTGATCAGAGCCATATGAGAGAACAGCAGAGGTCCATTAGGGACTGGAGAAGGGGGGGGGGGGGGCATTCTCTGTTTCTGTGTGTGTCTGCGTTTGGAAAGAGGGGTTTTAGGTTGCGTGTTGTAAGTTCCAAAAGTGTTTACCGGTACTTAAAGTTTAAAGCTCAATTTATCAAAACGTGGCACTTTACAGTGAACAGGAGGTCTATTTATATTAAAAACAATCAATTGTTTTTCATTTAAATGTCTGGAAGAGCTCAAAAATATAAATGTCAAATGATATTTCCGTTGCCTTTTTTGAGATGATCTAAATGTTACTGATTGTGTTAAATGGGCATATAATATCGTCTCATATCGATCGCAGGCACCTGAATCGAATCGTATCGTAGCGTGGCAGACTTTGTGATAATATCGTATCGTTGTCCAAATAATCGATATCGTATCGTATCGTGATGAAACTGGTGATTCCCAGTTCCCACCCCTACTTGTAATACACATACTCATCTCAAGTGGCTGGGGGGGAAGGGGTATTTCATTTCTTGTGGCAATTCCCTGGCAAAGATAGTAGCGGAGTTCAACTTAAAAGTTAAGAGAATAGCAACAGCAGCTAAAGCGAGGAGTGACTTAACATTTAGCAAAACAATCCACTATAAACATTGATCAGATCAGTGAGAACGCTCACTGCACACGGCGGCTTGTTCCACATGACGGCACCATCGTTGCTTTTTTCTATAACAAGATACTTGTCCATCTCTATGGTCTCACCAGAGCAGGGTCCGAGTATCCTGGCATGGCTGTTGGCCAGATGTGATTGGTCAGATCGTAAAGCTCTGGGAGGGCCTGCTGTTGATATGGGGGCACGTTGAAAAGGGTGTTGAAACCCTGTTGTTGACTGGTGCAGGAGGGGTCCAGCTGTTGGGGCCCATAGCAGTTTTTGGGAGCGTAGGAGTTGACTGGCATGGTTTTAGCCTTTATCCTTGCCATGATTGGCTTTCCCTGGAACTCTCGTACCTCTTCTCGCAGGTATTTGTACACCTAGGAAAACGAACACACATGCACATAATAAGTATGCATACAACCAGATATACGTAGGTCACGTTCAGTGTGGTTGACTGTGGGGAATAGTCTCTGTGTCACCTGTTGTGCATCCGCTTCAGACTCAAAGGTGATGAACCAGTTGTCGTTCCTCACACACTCGCAGCTCAGGAACGCGGGCAGGTTCTCCCCCTCAATCAGAGCCTTCACCTCCTGAGGAACCGCACATCATCAAAGAACATTACACACACACAGAGATTGGGAGACAGAGTCAGAGGAATACGGAGGACTAAACAACGTGTTCCAACAAGAGGCTGTGAGGTGGCGGTGTTCTCCTTGCCTCGGCGGGCGTGGTGTCGGGGACCTCGCGGAGGATGACGATGCAGCGGTTCTGACTGGGTCGCACCTTCTCACCACATGGCGCCACCTGCAGCTGCGGCAGGGCTGTCAACCAATGAGAAAGCAGGAGAGCGAGAGAGTCAGAACCCCTACTAGAGAGAATCCAATTAACTACTTCCAGTTTACCGTCTGTCCCCTCAACACACATGATTATAAAATATATATATATATACAGTATATCTTACATTTGAGAATGTCAGAGATGAGATTGAGGTCAGTGCTGAGCTTCTTAATGTGGTCGAGGTTGGCCAAGGTTTTAATGGGAAGGTACTGGTCACTGTCCATCTGGGAGACCAGGTACAGGTCATTGGCGAGGTTCTCCCTGTGGACACACATCAGCCAATCACAACAATCCTCAACGGTCCACAGACCAATCATAAGAGGAAGAGGACGGTCTATTTGGAATGCCTACCGAGTTAGACAGGACTGCAACGAGGCACTCAGCTGCTCTTTGATCTCGTCTGAAATCACAGAAAACAATTATTATTTTAAGTAGGGATGTCGGATATTATCGGCCGATAATGGCATTATAATGTAATATCGGAAATTATCAAAAAAAAAATATATATATATATATATTTGTTCTTAACATTTATTTAACCTTTATTTACCCAGGCAAGCAAGTAAGAACAAATTCTTATTTTATTTATTGTGAAAAGTATGCATAATGTTGTGTTAATTCCACGACAAGAGATATGTAATGTTAATTACCTGAAATTATTCCGTTTTTTGGGGAGGGAAACCCTGCATATATCGGTATCGAAAATTTAGAGTTGGACAATATCGGTATATCGGATATCGGTAAAAAGCCAATATCGAACATCCCTAATTTTAAGCTTACAGTGTCAAGGGTCAAACTAATTCTTCACTTAATTTAGATTAGGATGTATCACACTGAAAACTATTTAGTTGCAGACGAGGTAAAGTCACTTTTCTTCCCAATAATCCAATGAACTGATCCAGTTGGTACCTGTGGGAGGTGGGTCCTGGGCCTCTCCATTAATCACGGTGAAGGGTTGGTACTCCAGAATGCTGGGGCCTGCTTCAAACACACCCATATTCTCCGGTTCATACCCAGGTTCATACCCTGCTGAGAACCAAGCACACAGCACGATTACTACATACCCCTGTGCCGATGTATTCAGCGTTCAACAGTACAGTGACCAGTTGTTTAAAACTTGAGCTGATGTACTACTGATTAGGGCTACAATGAGTAGTCAACGTTATTGATCATGTCAAATCCATCTATTAGCATTTCCGTGCGTCAACGACCCGTAATTTTTTTATCAGCAAGCTCCATTTAGCCACTACAGGCCCCGTTTAGACGGAAACGCTAGCAGGTGAATCCGCAAAAATATTTTTTCGGATGTGCCTTTCGTTTATACGGAAACGGCGTTTTTACGGGGTGAAGCCGCAAAAAAGTGAGACTACCTTCCAGGGTGGAATTCCTAGAAACGCAAAAGCTTTGCGTTATCATCTAAACTGTCAAACCGTATAAATCTGTTAAAACGATGACGAAAGGGTTGTCACGGCTCTGGTCGCGCGTACTGCTTACGTCACAGGTAGCAGGTATGCGCCAGTAGCCGAGACGTAAACAAAGCAAGTATGTCTGACTATATCAACGGAGATCACCTGAAGGCTACATTGGCAGTACTTTTAACCCTTTCACTGCCACACGACAGAAGGTTAACCCTTTACTATCACACAACCGGCTGTCGTGTGGCAGTGAAAGGGTTAAATACACAAGAATCTGTCCCGCGGCGTGAGTGGACCCACTGTCTGTGAGTGACGCTGCTTTGGTCCAATCACATTCCCCATCCACAGTCTGCGAATCAGAGGCAGAGTAGGGCGGGTCTTCACAGCACGTCATGTGACATATGCGCCAATCGTGTGACAGCGGGGCTCCGTCTTTACAGCGTCGTCTGCACGGAGAATTCCACCCCAAAACGCTCGTCTAAACGTAAAATTAAAAGTGAAACCGCAAGATGACTTTTGCGGTTTCTGTTCACAAAACGCTCGTCTAAACGTAGCCACAGTTACAAGGTTTTGCTGGTAGCAGAACTATCCGTTCAGAGCTGTGTGGAAAGTAGAGTTGAACAATATGCCAATAGAAAGCTTTTTATGGAAAAGAGAGAAAGAGCTTTTGGCAGACAGATAACCAATCTAAAACAAAACACTTTTTCATTGACACGATTTAAAAGGAACATGCCAACATTATGGGAAATGAGCTTACCGTCTTCTCCGGTGTCAGACAAGAAGATTAAATACCAATTTCCTCTCTGTACGTTCAGTAGAAGGCTTGCCGGCTGCAAGCTAGCCTAGCTAAGCACAAATGAATGGAAGCGTATACGAACCAGCTAGCCTAGCTAATGGCCAAAAACACCTCTCCTGGGCCCTCATGCATCAACGTGTTCTACGCACAGATCTGTGCTTACCCTGTGCGTACGATCATTTCTAAGCAAAGAGTGGGATTCATCAACTTCAACTTGAACTTGACTTTGTGCTTACATCTACGCACATTTCAGACCTGGCGTACCTAGCGCCCAGTGGTAGAATATATTATTACAACAAGGAAATGAGCTTCTGTGCATAATAACACTGGCACGTTCTGTACGAACCGTAGTTCATTATAGTTCATTGTAAAATAGCAACAGTAGTGTAATTATGGTCAAAACCCTATAAATAGCATTTGGAATAATAGATCTTTCTCTCAGAATGAATGCAGCATGGTTTATATAGCGTTATCGGAATATACGGGGTGTAGGCTACTGACTGACTGCGCTCCGCGTAGCTTGATTGATTGATTGATTGAAAAGTTTATTAACAGATTGCAGAATGGGTACAGTACAGTACAGCTCAGTACATACAATTGTTAATTGGGGATGCAGACCAACTTTCGTCTTGTTTACATCAGGGTCCCCCATTTTCAATTCATCATAAATCATAAAGCTCAACTCGTTATTATTCTGCGCAGACCGCAGAAACACGGGAACGTTTTGATTATATTTAAAAGGCTTTACGTTAAACGAAACAAGTGGAACTTCGAAGCTGTAAGCAGAATACAAGTCATATTAATATAGTGTTCTTCCCCCTTTTTACTGTATAAGAAAGAATAGAAAACGCATTGCAATGACACTATAGTGGACAGACTATGTATATGATGGGATTCAAGTTCATGTATTGAAAGGCAGGCTATCATACATGCAGTGAGATTCATTGTTCTTGTATATGCTCTCGTATTATATTGTTTATATAGGCTACCCAATACTGACGTCAAAATAGATTGTAGTATTCCTCTAGAAATCATATGCAGCAGGTAGAAAATTGACGGGAGATCCATCGCGATTTGGAATAAAATTGAGGAGAACTTTAATCCATGGGGTATTAATCAAACAACACGGGAAAAGGCAGTCATATTCCAGCGCGGTCTTTATTAGCCGACAACAAAATAGATGCATCTAAAAATCATATAGCCAATCGAACACAACTAATAAAGGCATTCATATTACAAGCACGGTTATAATGACACACAACCAACGCCAAACAGTGGTCAACGAACGGTCTTTATTAGTATTTTGAGCTGTCCAGGCAGAATTGCAGCAATGGTCTTAGGGAGCCGTTGATATCTGACATCACCGTTTACAAGTCCGCCTTTTATTTATCCCATAAATCATAATACGCGATAGTGTCTTCTTGGTTCGACAGCAGTGAATTCTCCGTGGAGTTTCTCGGAGTCCCGCTCGGGTCGGTCCATTATTTCACATCCCATGGGGGGTGTTTCCTCATTTTCATGACCATATATGGATAATCATGCACGAGCATTGACGGTAGAACAAAGTGGTATTCATCAACACGGAGGACCATAGAGCCTGCGTACGCACGTGTGATGAATGCCGACTTCCCTGTGCGTACGCTAGTTCTACATTCCGTGCTTACGTGTGGAAGTAGGTCAAGTTCAAAGTCCACGTTGATGCATGAGGGCCCTGGTGTTTTAAGCAAGGCTAGTGGTCCGTATTCGCTTCCATTCATTTGTGCCACGCTAGGCTAGCTTGCAGCCGGATAGCTTTCTACTGAATGCACAGAGATGAAATTGGTATCTATCTTTAGCATGTGGATTTGAGTACTTAATTTCAATATTTGAGTAAATTACATACATTTTTTAGATACATTCCTATTTCAATTTTTTTTCAACCATTTAGATGGTTAGTTGATTTTGATGCGGTCACAGCCAGTCAGCGGGTTATTAAAAACATGTCACAGGCCCACAGAGTAATAATAATAATAATACATCTATTTTATATAGCGCTTTTCCAGGTGCTCAAAGACGCTTCACATGGGCAGGAGAGACAAACTATGGCAAAACAAAAAAACAGAACAAAACAGAACAAAAATAATACATGACAAAATAAAATAAAACCGACAGAATTAGAGTAACTAATTGTTCACACGACATTCAAATGACACTGTGCACTGTCGAAAATCATATCAGAACTGACATGGCAACTGCTCAGCTAAAATAATACACGGTCGTCAAATTCATATTTCACAACGTCATAAAATGTATTTTAGGCGTGTCGATTGTTTGAGGAACATTCTCACCTGCTTTAATAGTTCTACAAATATCCTAACTTGTACCCAGAGTTGGCATGTATCTTGATTTTGCAAAGGCAATGGTAAAAGATCATACTAGCTTATTCTTCATGAGAAATAAAGAGAAACATTTTCAATAATCCTTGAAATGTTCAACAGCAAAAGGTGGGCATTTTTGGAAACTACTCCATGAAAGGTGGAAACTACTCCATGTACCAATAATTATTTAAACATATTATGTTTCATTTTACTGCACAGATCTTTATTGGTGGTATTGGCGCCGGTATCAAAAGGTTTCAAACAATACCCAGGCAGCCCTAGCTGCTACCAACAGCCGGAGAGGCAAGCTCGACACCTGTGTGCATAAATCTGTCCAATGAAGGCCACTGTCTCCCTTTTCTTTGCATTGTCAGTGTGAAGAGATTTTGCAAGAGTGTCATGCACATAACTCAGTTTTCTGTGTTTTGGACCATTTCTCCACTCTTTCAGGCTGTCATAAGAGTGAATGTAAGCTGCTTATATATGTTATTTCTGGCTGAATTGTAGTGCATGTTAATGAAATCTTTTGCTAATAATTTATTAGAATATTTCCTTATCTTTATTTGTCACCATATTCTACCTCGGTCTGTCTGTTCACAAGGTGTTCCATGGCAAACAGGCCATGATTGAGAAATTAGTTGCAAAAAGGTTTTAAACATTTGAAACACACATATGAAGGATTACCGTTATCTTGAGGCAAAAGCTCTATGACATCCAACAACTGAAATAAATCTGCTAGCCGAATTAAAGGCATGGTCTTTTAAAGGCGACGTGGGAGACGTATCCATTGAAAGCGCTGTTGCCCCAAGAAACACATCTAGCAACCAGCAGGCAGGTGCTTTAAGACAAGCTATTTACATATTTCCTGGGCTGTTAGTTCAGAGATAAGCACCTGCTCAACTCTAAAACAGAGCCCATGGAGTTAAGAAGAAGTGGAGAGAAGTGTGACTCCAAACTTACCCTCTTGATTGACTATATTGTTGGGGATGTCCAGCCATGACTTGAGGGCAGGTGCGTAGCCGGGACACTTGACAGCCTCCAGATGGAAGTTGTGATTGGTCCATACTTCAGCGTTAGGGTTGAGCCCAGGGACTGTGGCAGAGCCCTGAAGTAAAAAAAAAAAATAAAATAAAAAAGAAATCTTAATCTTAATGTAGTCACTCCAAAATTCCACAGAAAAGAATGTCTTACCAGACGGAAAAGGAAAAAAAAAAAAAGGTTATTGAATTAACTGAAATGCTGTGCCGTGTAGAGATAGATCTTGTTTGCTCACCCAATGAAAGATCAAATTCTCAGCATTCTGAAGGAGGTCATAATGTCCCGTTTAACAGCTAAATTAATTTCACATGCCCCGAAATGATCCGATTCTCAAGTCAAATATGTAATTGAGAGCAAATAAAACGCTTTAGTCCCTGACACAACAGCAGCACATTTCAGAGGACCTTAGATTTGAATGTAAGGCAGCACAGTTCTTCAACTCAGTCCAGCTGCCTACTCACAAGGAAACAAACAGACACAGACACATGCAACCAATACTTACAGACTGTGTGTATTCTGTGTGCCAGTCCCACATGCAGGGTCCCTGCGGCATCAGGGTGCTATAGGGGTACGCTCCCAGGAGAGCCATGGTAGGCTGGAGCTCTGAGACGGCGGCAGGGATCTGTTCCGTCTCGCCGCCACCGTTGCTGGGCTCAGCCTCGCACACCCCCTGGGACCATTCTCCACAGCCCCCTTCCAGGCCCAGCTTTATCCAGGGGTTGGGATAGAAGAGGCGAGAGAGGGAGGACTCTGCCTCCTCTCCCAGCAGCACAGACACCATCTCCCTCATCCCCCCGTCCCTCTCTCCCTCCTCGGCTTGACGTCCGACCTCCGCAGCTCCTGCTGCCGACGGCCTCTGACCCAGGAAGTGAATCTCGTAGGACGGCGTGGAGGCGTATGCGTCGATCTGGTCCGGGTCCACCTCCACCACAGGGTGACCCTCGTGGAGGTCAAGAGTCGGGGGGCCACTAGCGTTATGTCCATCGGTTCCGCACTCACTGGTGTCGGCATCCGATTCAGCGTGTTCACCGCTCTCAGTTGGTATATCAGCACTCGGGTTACTGAATGTTTCTAGACTACCATAACTCTCTGGCTCCACACTCTCCTCAGGGAGTAGGTGCATCTTGATAGCATCACTCTCCTCGGGGAGCAGGTGCATCTTGATAGCATCACTCTCCTCGGGGAGTAGGTGCATCTTGATAGCATCACTCTCCTCGGGGAGTAGGTGCATCTTGATAGCATCACTCTCCTCGGGGAGTAGGTGCATCTTGATAGCATCACTCTCCTCGGGGAGTAGGTGCATCTTCATGGCATCACTCTCCTCGGGGAGTAGGTGCATCTTCATGGCATCACTCTCCTCGGGGAGTAGGTGCATCTTGATAGCATCACTCTCCTCGGGGAGTAGGTGCATCTTGATAGCATCACTCTCCTCGGGGAGTAGGTGCATCTTGATAGCATCACTCTCCTCGGGGAGTAGGTGCATCTTGATAGCATCACTCTCCTCGGGGAGTAGGTGCATCTTGATAGCATCACTCTCCTCGGGGAGTAGGTGCATCTTCATGGCATCACTCTCCTCGGGGAGTAGGTGCATCTTGATAGCATCACTCTCCTCGGGGAGTAGGTGCATCTTGATAGCATCACTCTCCTCGGGGAGTAGGTGCATCTTGATAGCACCACTCTCCTCGGGGAGTAGGTGCATCTTGATAGCATCACTCTCCTCGGGGAGTAGGTGCATCTTGATAGCATCACTCTCCTCGGGGAGTAGGTGCATCTTGATAGCATCACTCTCCTCGGGGAGTAGGTGCATCTTGATAGCACCACTCTCCTCGGGGAGTAGGTGCATCTTCATGGCATCACTCTCCTCGGGGAGTAGGTGCATCTTGATAGCATCACTCTCCTCGGGGAGTAGGTGCATCTTCATGGCATCACTCTCCTCGGGGAGTAGGTGCATCTTGATAGCATCACTCTCCTCGGGGAGTAGGTGCATCTTCATGGCATCACTCTCCTCGGGGAGTAGGTGCATCTTCATGGCATCACTCTCCTCAGGGAGTAGGTGCATCTTGATAGCATCACTCTCCTCGGGGGGGATTCCACTGGATAGCACTGCGGTCATTTGGATTTGGATGCATCCGGTGTCAGTGGGTCCCACTCCACTGTCGCAACTCAAACTCCTGTCGCCACCCTCTGTGTCTGTGCAAGTGGAGGAGGAATAGAGGGGGGAGGACAAGGAGCAATATGAGATTGAGGCCTCTAGGTCTTTGGAACGCTGAAGAAGGCGACTTATTTTTATGCCTCCACAGTGAAGCAAAAGACCGTTCTCGCCCGTTTCATCGCAGGCATCCATCTCCCCGTTCAGGCGTGAGGTGAGGTGGTCGGTCCCTAGTGAATCACCGGTGGAGCCGCCTCTCTCGCCCTGCTCAAACTCCTGAAAAGACTCCAGTTGTTTCGCAACCTCCTCGACAGGAGGCAGAAAAACATCTTCCCAACCCTCGAGTTGGACCCGAGTGGAGTCGCCTGGGTCCCTGTCATTCTCAACAGGCTTCACTTCCATTTGATCAGGTTCACCTCCGGGGCTATCGGGCTGTTGGTCGCGTTCGTCGAGCTTGGCGTCGTGACTTCCGTGGGACCCGGCAAACAGGAATTGAAATTCTCGGCTAGGCGACGCGCAGCTCAACTCGATGGCGGTGCCGTGGGATTTCAAATCAAACGCGTCAGATGAGGATGAATGACACCGGTGAGGTTTGGTTTCGAGTATGTCAGACTGAGGCGTGAGATTAGTGCAAGAGGAGAGGGTTGAGACCGAGGACACCTCTGTCAGGGTCGTCTCCAGTGTGCTGCTGAGACAGCCGTCGTCGTCCTCGTCCGTCTCTCCGGCCAGTCCTCCGCCGATGCTCACGGAGACCGCGGGAGTCCGTGTTGGGGTGTACGGCGTCTCCGCGTTTTCTCCGAGCTGAGGAGAACCAGCGGCAGGGTTGAAGTCAGGGTTGGGATTTGAGCGGTTAGGGCTAAGGCTGGAGGTAGAGGTTTGAGGATTTCGGGTGTGCTGCTCTCCTGTATTGGTCGAGTCCGGAGGCTCTGTCCGAGTCGTCTGGTCCACTGTCGAGTCTTCCTCCTCTTCAAAGCCGTCTAAGCCTTTCTCGGAGGCAGTGAGGAGACCCTCTTCCATAGCCAGGACAGACTGTTCCTCTGGGAACACACTATGCTCCTCCAAACAGAATTTCTCCTCGTGCCCACTCCCAATACGCGCCGACTCTTCCACAATTGTTCTCTCCTTCTTGACCGACACAGTCTCCTCTGGCGCATCCCCCTTCACACACGTGTTCTTCTCCACACGCACCTCCTTTGCGTCCCGGTGTGATGCCGTCTGCTCTAGTATGTCAGGGGTGGCATTTGCCGGCGAAGGCTGGGTGGTGGCACCTCCAGTGGCGGCGGGGCTGTAATCCAAGGACGCCCGAGGATCCCCACTGCTCTTCCGGTTGCTGGACAGGGCTAGGAGGTCAGGCAGAGGGTCTACCTGCTGCGAAGAAACCACAAGCTCAGGTAAGATTTCATGTTTCGCTGCAGGTGAATAGACGGAGGTCGTCTGCAATTGTATAGTGGCAGTAGGTTCCGTGGGATCATGTGACTGGACAGCGTTTGGTTCATCAACGTGTGATTGGTTAGTTACTGTTGTTGATAATATTGTGATATTGGATTGGTCAAATATTTTAGATTCCACTGTGTGCGACAGGCGGGAGACTGGCGACTCCACTATGCAGGAGAGGGCAGCTGCTTGGGGTTCAGCTGTTGCAGCTCCAGCTGGTTGGGATTGGTCGTGTTCAAGGTCATCTAAGTCAATAGAACAGATGCTGTAGAAGCTCTGAGTTCTTGCCCTGAAGCCTTGGCCCAGAGTTGCCCTGACAACACCGGCTTCCTCCTCCTCCTCGTCCTCCTCATACTTTGCTCCAAAGGAATTCCGTTCCGACATCCCCCCCGCTCTGATGTCACCCAGATAGTTAGGAGGGGGCACTGTGACCGGAGGTGTACCCCATCCCACCGCCTCCTCCTCCTCCGTTGGGAGCTGGTTAAACCAGGTAGCCCTCAGCGCGGCATTCTCCATTATCTTTTGTTTGGCTGGACTCTGTGTGCGGATCTCCATATAGGGAGCAGTCTCACAGCTGCCCCTGGCCTTGGCAGCGTGTGTCACGCCTGTCTCCCCGGTGTTGCATGTGTGTATATCCGTGCCGGGGGTGATAATAATAGCCTGCTCCTCCATGTGGGCGCTCACCAGCTTTAAATCCCTCTCGCTCCGCGTGGGACTGTCGCCGCTCTCCCCGGCAGACCCCGTCCCAACTTTGTTCGGGATGGCTGACTCCGTGTGTGTTTCCGCCACTTTTGGAGTTTTCTTCTGGTCCGTATGCTTGGCCGCGAGACGCGCATGTTGCGCCACAGCCGTGGCATGCTGCCTGTCCTGCTCTCTCACCGTCAGCCCGCCGGGGGATGAGGACTGTAGGAGACCGGTCCTCTCACTCTGCTGGCCAGGATTCAGCTCCTTACTGAAGCAGCACCCCATCTTCTCCGGCCCTGAATGGGACTTAAGAGACAAAACACCCCACTATAACCACACACGCTTACAAGTCCACACACCACAAGGCAAATTAGCAGCCTGCTCCTCTCACTTGCTCAAACGCACGCCGAAAGGAACAAAAAAAATACTCCCCGCTCTCCCCCTTGCTTTGCCTCCTCCCTTTCCCTTGCTCTCCCCCCTCCCCTTCCCAGAATAGCACATGTGAAGGAGCTCACATGGCCCTGCCAATCAAGAGTGTGTTCCAGACCACTTGGTGTGTGTGTGTGGGTGTCTGTGGGTTGAATGCACTGTGTGTCATTGTATTTCGGAGGCCTAGTTAGGCTATAGTTTGAGTCGGGCTAGCACATGGCCAGGCAGCCACCAATCCCAGAGCTGATATGGCCATCTCTGCTCCTCCTTCTCCTCTCTTGGACCCTCCATGTTTTCTTCACTCCACCCCCACCCCCCGCCCCCCCCACACACGCACCCCATTTCCCCTTTCATTCCCTCCCGCTGACACCTTTCTGTTCAACTACCATTAGTTCCGCTCTCACAGATTAAGCCCACCCACCCCTCCCTCCCTCCCTCACTCCTTCCTTCCCTCTCCCTTTTTCCTCTCTCTCTCTCCCGCCGAAAAAGGCCAGTGGCTGTAGTACGTCAAGCATGCCTAAACTGTGACTTGATACCTAAACAGGAACACTGAACAGTGAACACACTGCAGCACATGGCGGCCATAGAGATCAAATAGTATTTGTGTGTGTGTGTCTGTGTGTGTGTGTGTGTGTGTATACATACATGGTTTTTTTCTCTCATTGCAATAAACATCTGAGGTGTTTACTGTATATATGTATGTTCCTACCAAACAAGAATTTCATTCTCAAGTTTTTAACTGTACAGTTAGAGGAGTAGGCCAGGGTGCTGTGTAGTGAGTATATAGTACCATGTGATGGCGCCCTGGGTCCAGCGCTTGCTGTATCTGCAACTGTAGCTCAGCTGAACCTTGTAGCTTCTGGTCTGATGTCATTTGAGGCCGGCTTGGAGGCTTCTTTATGGACAACTGCTGGTGATGAAGGTCACAGTGGGAGACTGGCGGGGAGAGAGTATCATCATCACCATCTAAACAGTTGGGTGAATCCCTATGGATGTCACTTCTACAAAACCACATAAGATTTGTATTTGTTTTTTTCAAAAGATTTCCATTATCTGGTGCCATGGCAATAATATCATCAGATTCACATAACAGCAACAATTACAGTACTGCACCCATACACATTTCACTAGCTATGAACTGGGTCAATGTGGCTCTTTGCAGATTGATTGATTGACATTTTTATTAACAGCCTGCAGAATGGGTACAATACAGTACGGCTCAATACACACAATTGTTAAGGGGATGCAGACCAGAGAAAGACTTTCGTCTTGTTTACCATCAGGGTCCCCCATCTTCAGATGTTCTCAACTGATTCATATGAGCTAGTTAGTTAATTGCCACGACCCACGATGCATCAAGCTAAGCTTTCTGGACCATGTAATGTTAGCTAACGTCAGTGTGGTTCAACTGGGGAAAACTGCTCAACAAATGTCAGCAAGTGTACTGAAATAATGTTCAGAAGCGAGGCATTTCATGTATTTAGTCGTGAGTTAACGTTAGCTAACGCCGATTGCTGTTTGCTATCGTCCTAGAGCGTTAACATTACAGACTAACGTCACGTTAATTAACGTTATAGATTGAATAATAATAATAACAATTGGCGAACTAACGTCATTAACTAACGTTACCGTTGCCTAACCGCCGGTTAACCAACAGGTTTTTCTTGTTTGGACGTTGGATAATGTTGCAAAATTGCGAGTAATTTAGTTTTGTCTGTGCTTTGATGATACAGCAACTTACCTGGGAACCTTTCCATGTGATGGTGGTGACCTCTGACCTCGCGTGTGACCTCTGACCTCGCGTGGGAGGTTCCGTAGTGCGTGTGGTGCTTCCACAGACCCGCCCCCAATATTTTTGTCCCATCATAAACAAACTTTTTAATTTGCCATGGGAACTCCATAACGGAAATACAATATCAGATTTAAATAGAATGGTAATATGTAAGCATGTAGATTTATTAAAAAGAAAACAGCAAAAAAGCATTTAGAAAAAAGAAAACAGAAGCAAAATTCCTACACTGTAAAAAAAAGTGTTTTCACAGGAAATTCACTGTAGCCTATTATTTTACAGATTACATTTGTTTTTCTACTTTAAGTGTAAATACCATAAAAATACAGTAAATTACCTTTTATCAAAATATTAACCGTTTTCCTGCAGCTTTTTTTCTTACAGTGTAGTCTACTTCCATTCTAGTTATATCTTTGCATCACTGCACGCTTACAATTAGGACATTCAGGGAATAACTGAATATGTATTTATTTATTAATTTTGCATAATGCTGGACATACAATTTCACATACATTTTAGTCTAATCCTGTATTTCCTTCTAGATAAAGAGGACCTAAAAAGTAATGTATGCACCCTCTCTCCACATAACTGGGCTGAAATACTAATGCAAAAACCTTGTGGGGAAAAAAAACTGGTGTCTTCAGTCATCATGATGCACTCAAAAGGAGTCACATCAAAAGCATAGATCCATGTATGCACACAAGAATCAAGCTATAATAAGATAGGCTACGTGGCAGAGAAGTAAAAAGCACATCCATTTACAACAGAGGTGTTCTTCGTCTCTCTTCCAACATGGCTGCCTGTAACCATTGGTAACCGCTTTAGAAAGAAAATGGCAAATTTCTATGCGGTGGCAGAGAAGGTACAACATTGGAAAAGCATGACGTCACTGTTCAACTCATTTACAAGATCGAGTATTAAGACACCGATGTCTTACATTTTTGTTGATAATATATTTCCCATATGGACACATAGCAACTGCTGTTTTGCACATAGCAAGCGCTGTCTCTTCCAACATGGAGTAAAAATGGGCATTCCAAACATCCCGTGAAAGGCCTCCATTGTGCTGAGGGACACTAGTGCTTTTATTTCAAAGCACATGTAAGTGATGCAGCTGTGCCTTGGATGTGCGAGTCCTCATGATCAACAGAGCCCATCGTGAGCATCATTACTCTGAACAGGCCTATATTGACTCAGTGCTCGGCGAGAGAGAAGGATCCCTTAAACGCGCTCCTCCAGAATAGACCCGCCTAGACTAACACTTGGACCCTACACACTGATTGATTGATTGATTGATTGGAAATTGTATTAACAGATTGCAGAATGGGTACAGTACAGCTCAATACACACAATTGTTAAGGGGATGCAGATCAGAGAAAGACTTTCGTCTTGTTTACATCAGGGTCCCCCATTTTCAATTCATCATAACATATATGACACACACGACATACAGATAGACAGTACTGCTTAGGGGTGGGAATCACCAGTTTCATCATAATACGATACGATATCGATTCTTTGGACAACGATACGATATTTGCCGATATCACAAAGTCTCTCACGATACAATACGATACGATTAGATTCAGGTGCCTGCAATCGATATGAGATGATATCATATGCCCATTTAACACAATCAGTAACATTTAGATCAACCAAAAAAAGTTAATGAAAATATCATTTGACATTTGTATTTTTGAGCTCTTCCAGACATTTAAAGGAAAATCAATATTGTTTTTAATACAAATAGACCTCCCGTTCACTGTAAAGTGCCACGTTTTGATATATTGAGCTTTAATTAAGCAAACATTTTTGGAACTCAAAACTCACAACCTAAAACCCCTCCCTACCTCCCTCTCCCAAACCGTTCCTACAACAATTTGTTGATGTTGCATGATCATGTATAGGCCTACATTTATTATGTATTATATTGTTTATGTTTAAATAACATTTAAACATCAAACTCCTCTGACCTCATCTGGTCTTTCCAAAGACGCGCGCACACACACACAGAAAGGGAGAATGCTATGCTGTAACATCTACACACACGGAGCTACTGCTGTTGTTCTTGGGCGGATATGAGACTTGCCACAGGATTTTCAAAATAAGAGTATCGATATGAATCGATCTTATTACATCGCATCGATCCGATTCGATCATTGATAATTACATCGATGTATCGATCTGGATCGATGTATCGTCCCACCCCTAGTACTGCTACATATATACATTTATGACATACCAGACTTTCAAATACAGTACTGTTTGTGATACAAAAAGAGTTTAAAAAAGAGAGTATATACATTTGACGTAGAAACTGTA
>NC_140176.1:72032256-72077256 GCF_963971535.1 Notolepis coatsorum | reverse complement strand
CCAGATCTTCTTCACCAGCCGGGCGTCGAACGTCCTGCTCTGGTTGTTCCGAGACGGGAATGCCAGGCGCTCGTCTTTCCAGTAGTGACGCAGGTACAAGGTCATAGTGAAGTCCTGTGAGGTTACAGAATGTGGAGACTTTAGGACAGTGGTTCTCAAACAGGGGTCCTTGAGGGGTTCCAGGAAGTCCCCAGATAAATGGCGAATAGTTTAATTTCACTAATATTTCTTCACTAGAAGTTAGTGCAGTGAGAGATCTCTACGAATGACTATTCTTTTCATAGAGAAATGTAACAGAGAGAGAGAGAGAGAGAGAGAGAGAGAGAGAGAGAGAGAGAGAGAGAGAGAGAGAGAGAGAGAGAGAGAGAGAGAGAGAGAGAGAGAGAGAGAGAGAGAGAGAGAGTGAAAGAGAAAGAGAGAGAGAGAGAGAGAGAGAGAGAGAGAGAGAGAGAGAGAGTGAGAATGGGGGGGGGGGGTAGGCGAAAGTAACAAGTAATGTAACTAGTAACGTATACTTTCTCAACCCCCACTTCAAACCTCAGCGTAATTTGACGTCATTTCAACATGGCCACCCACATCCTATAAACGTTAATGTTGTTAGCTGTACATTTGTAAGTGTATTAGCTATATGTTGTTGTAAACTGTCTTGTAGTTCATGCGAGACAAATTGTAAGAAAAAACTGCCAAAAAAGTTTCACGTGAGCATCCATGATTTGTTCTGACGTTGTAGCTCGAACGCACATACAGTAGGTTGGACACAACGCCTTTCCCAACTCCAGCTTCCCACCTCCAGCTTCCCACTTCCAGCTTCCCACCTCCAGCTTCCCACATCCAGCTTTCCACCTCCAGCTTCCCACATCCAGCTTTCCACCTCCAGCTTCCCACTTCCAGCTTCCCACTTCCAGCTTCCCACCTCCAGCTTCCCACCTCCAGCTTCCCACCTTTGACCAGAAACGAATGCAGCGTAAGGATCCAGAAAGTTGACTTCCGGTTTGAGAACGATATGTAGCGGACACGTTTGGTCAACGCTCCGCTCCCGTTAACGCCAATTTCGCTTCAAAACCTTATTTGCACAACACTAATGTGTTTAAACCTCATCGTATATATTAAATAAGACCTTCTACTAACTATATCAACAGAAAGAAAGATTCAACATGGGACAAAAGGAAAAGAAAGATACTGGAAAGAGACACGGAGTAGACAGTACAACGGACCCGGCTGTGACACGCTCAGCGAGGGATATAGCAGCGGCCAATACAATGGCACCGGTGTTGACTTGCCCCGTTGGGGAGACAGCAGCTGATAATATAACGGCCCCGATGACGACTTGCCCCGGGAGGGAGATAGCAGACTACAATATAACGGCACCGGCGGGGACGAGCTTCGTGAAAGGGAAAGCAGTGGAAATTGAGAAGAAAATATCCGACAATACCGCCACGACTCCCAACGCTCCTACAACCTCAACTGATACAGGCATGGAGAATACACCACCCGATTTCAAGTCTCTGACTAACCTGATAAAGGATCGGATGGATAAAGCGGACGTCAAGGCGGATGCCAAGGCTGACGCTTTCAAATTACACATCGACGCCTTCAAATTACACATCGATGCTAAATTCGAAGAGGTTAAAACAGCGGCCGCAAATCAATCCGAGCGTATTACTGCAGTGGAAAACACTGTGATCGAAATCACATTGAAAGTCGAGGAGAGAAGGCTTTTCACGATGGATTCATGGAGCTAGCGGAGGAGATACAACAGGTGGACAAAGCGCTTTTGAAGAAAATACAAGACAACGAAGAGAGAGCAATGGAGAGGCTGCTCGAGACCGAACGTCACTACCCTAATTACTACTAATATCCGTATTGTGGGATTGGATGAATCAGTCAAATGCACAGACGACACATTTCCAACAGTGTTAGCTGAAATTCTAGGTAAAGAAATCCTCCCCACAGTGCCGTTAGTGGACCATTGTAATAGAATCGGTACCCGGGACCCCAACGGCAACAAGACGAGGGTGATCATTGCTACTCTGCGTAAAACAGAAATAAGAGACATGATCATCAGAGAGGCACGTAATCAATGGGGGAGACTGAAATATAATGACAAACCAGTGTCGTTCTACGAGGATTTATGCAGGGAGGCTATAACCCGACGTGCCCCTTACAAAGAAGTGCTGCAGAAACTCTACAGGAGGAAACTCAAACCCAGCCTTCGCTACCCAGCGTCTCTCTCCATTGTGGGGGAAGATGGAAAAAGATTCGGGTTACGCTTGCCTGAAGACGCCGAAGAATACATGAAGCAACATGATACGGGCCCCCCGGGGCCGGACGCACCATAGGCCCGTCTCAGAAGACAAGCTTATTCATCTCTTTTTCTTATTTTTTCTTATTTTTATTAGAATGACTTTGCCACGGCTCAACTACAAAAGCGACAGCAAATAAGCCTGTAGGCAACATTGAGGTACAAAGAGTTTAATACGAAACGATAGGCACTATATTTATAGATTTCTGGTTTTTGTGCAGGCAATAATCTAACGTCGACATTGGGAACACTCTGGAACATTCTGGATTCTTCTTTCGATCGTTCAGGATCATACTGGAATATACTGGAAAACACTAGAAGGACATAACTCTTGGACAGGAAGAATATTCTGGAACATAACATCAGTGTTTACAAATATACAAGGGTATTCTACAAATTTCTAGAATACACTGTACTCCTACAATGAAGGCCTGTGAACAATAACATCCGGTATGTATATGCATATGAACCAGATATGGAAGTTCAATAAACCCTCATAACGGTTTAACGCCCACACTTGTCGGGGGACGAACCGCATACAAGGTTTTAAAAACCTCATCCTCATCTAAAGATATAAGCCTGACAAAGTTATTTTAATATTTTAAGCAATTGCTCCACTGCTTTAGGGATTTGCATAATTTAGTTCTAAAAATCTCTTTTTTTTGCTGATTTTTATTTTATTTTTTATTTGTTTTCTCTCTTTTCTTTTTCTCTTTTTTCTGAAGGTTCCAACATAATTATACATGTTAGTAGAAGGTTCAAATAAATATACCAATGGAGGTATATTTTTCATTTTTCACACTATTTTTATTACATTAATGGGAAGGCGCTAGACCACGAGTGACATTCTATTAAATTAGAATGAAAGTTTTAGATCCTATGGCAATTAGCATAGGAAAGTTAAGGTTAAAAGGCTCATTTTGGGCAATCCGGTGGTTTAAGGGAGGGAGTTATACGCAAAGGTTGTGTCTATGGAACACAGTCCTGTACGACTCTCTGAGGGAGGGGGATTTAGGGTATTATTTGTATATATGTATGTTTTTAAGCTCGGCTCTCAACGGGACCTCAATAGTTGGATATATATCCATTGTGGATTCGCACTCCAGAAGCATTACCAACAACTACACAACAACATGTATAGATTATGGCTAGTTTGAATATAATGATCTGGAATACTGGGGGAATAAATAATCAACATAAACGCAAAAGCGTGCTCACACTGATGAAAAACAAACAGGTTGACGTGGCTCTGCTAAGCGAAACGCACATTTTAGTGGAAGACAAAGCTACGTTAGCGGACAACATATACCATAACATCAGTCACTCTTCATTTGGAACGAGAACCCGTGGAGTTGCTATAGTCGTAAAACGGAAGTTGAATATTGAATTGAAGGGAGTATGGTCTGATGCAGATGGTCGGATAACCATAGCTAAGATTGTACACAGGAATAGGAAAATAGCGTTGGTAGCGGTATATGCCCCAAATTTGTACGAAGCTAATTTCTACACTACACTTACCAGAACAATGTTAGACCTTCCTGAATACTCATTTATAATTGGTGCGGATTTTAATGCCATTTGGGATCCTGGGATGGATAAATCTTATCCCACCTTTTCCAACGAACAGAAAAATTCATCTAATGCGTTAAAGGATTGGTCGAAGAATACAGGTGTAAATGATCTATGGCGATCACTCAACCCCACGACCCGGAAGTACTCCTGTCGATCTGCAAGACATAACACACTTTCCAGAATAGATTATGTTTTTGCATCCCCGAGACTATTTAATAACTATGACGTGGAAATGGTACCCAATGCACTATCAGATCACTGTTATTTACTCCTAAAAGGATCATTTGGTATACTGTCATCCCGAGCCCCAAGATGGCGCTTTAACTCGATACTGCTGAATAACAAGGAATTCATTACACAACTCAAAGAAGCTCTTTCTGTATTCCTACTGGAGAATGCGAAATCGGTGCAGGACCCCAGAATATTATGGATGTCGGTAAAGGGATTGATCAAGGATTTTACCGGGTGCTTTTCCTCCAAAATACGCAAGAATCGTAGCTCAAAACTGGCAGAGCTGGAAACGCTTTACTCTACGTTATTTTCTTCTTTACAATACAACTACTCGGTTCGACTGGAAAATCAAATTAATGTGCTAAAAAAAGAGATTAACGCCATTTATAAACAACAATCTGAAGTACAAATACGTAGCACAAGACAACAGCACTACTCTCATGGTTCTAAACCAAGTCACCTACTAGCTATGCGGTTAAGAGTCAACGCAAAATTTGCAGATATAAATTCCATTAAAGCACAACAAGGACTTGTTACAGACCCTAAAAAAATCAACGAGACATTCAAAGAGTTCTACTCCAACTTGTATAAATCAGAAACGACCTTCGATCAAAACAAAATGGACACATATCTTAATCAAATTAACCTCCCCAAACTATCAGAGGATGACGCTAAACAGTTAGAAACACCCATCACATTAGATGAACTTAGGGAGGCCATATCTGAAATGCAAAGTGGTAGGGCTCCTGGAAGAGACGGTATCCCACCAGAAATGTACCTCTCATGTTTGGACGTAATTGGACCCCTATTACTTAATATGATTTTATACTCAATCAAGGAAGGGAACTTCCATAAGAACGACAATATTGCACTCATAACAGTCCTCCTTAAAAAAGACAAAGACCCCACCGATTGCGGTAGTTACAGACCCTTAAGCCTCCTCGGAACCGATATCAAGCTGTACTCTAAGGTATTAGCCATCAGACTCCAAAAGCATATGACGTCTTTAGTTCATCCGGACCAGACTGGCTTCATAAGAGGCCGCTTGATCACGGATAATATAAGACGATTACTACACGTACTAGATGCCAGCAAGGATGACACCACACCTAAGGCGATGCTGTCCCTGGATGCGATGAAAGCTTTTGATAGGTTGGAATGGTCTTATCTATGGGCAGTATTAGAAAGGATGGGGTTAGGAAAAGGATTCATTGATATAATTAAAGTATTATACAAAGACCCATCGGCCATGATTACAACAGGTATAATCACCTCCGAAATATTTCCAGTATCACGCTCTTCTAGACAGGGTTGCCCTCTTAGTCCCGGACTATTCGATTTATCATTAGAGCCTTTAGCACAATATATAAGACAATCCCAATTGATAGAACCAATCGCAATCAAGGGCACACAACATAAAATTAGTTTATATGCGGACAACGTAATACTGTTCATGCAAAACCCTAACACCGCAATGCCTCATTTTCTCAAGTTGATTGATGACTTTGGCAGTCTATCGGGATTTAGGATAAATTGGCCAAAGTCGGCTTTCCTTCCACTTAATGCCCCTGCAAAAAATATACTCCTTCCAGAAGAAATACCAATGGTTAAATACTTTAGATGTTTGGGAGTTGAAGTATTCCCTACTATAAGCCAAACGGTGAAGTACAATTACATAAAAATCCAAAATAAGATCAAATACGACTTTGACAGGTGGTCAAAACTTAAAAACTCAGTTCAGGCACGGGTATCAATAGTTAAGATGGATGTCCTACCTAGAATCAACTTCATTAGCTCAATGCTACCGTTACCCCCTCCAGATGGTTACTGGAAAAAATTACACTCTACCGCATACAAATTTATTTGGAATAACAAACCACCACGTATAAAAAGATCCACTGCACAGAGAAACAAAGCCGATGGAGGTATGGCATTTCCAGATTTTTACCACTATTTTAAGGCGTACACTTTAAGACCACTGACAACCTGGTTTGATTCCCAAGAATCAGTATCCTGAAGAAATGTTGAAGTAAATATAGTAGCACCACATATACTGCAGGACATAGTATACACCAAATTATCAATTAAGCAATGCGAATTGAAATTTGGCCCCATTATTACTCATGCGATCCGGATATGGCGCGAAACACAAAAAAAAGATTCTAACCCACATAAATGGCATAGTCATACTCCCCTATTCAATAACAATGCACTCCTGATTGGAAAACAACCTATAAGATACCCTAAATGGGAAAAGCAGGGCATACACACATTAGGAGATGTTTTCAACAAACAGGTTTTTTGTAGATATGAAGAAATACATAAAAAATGTAATCTCACCAGATCCACATATTATTTTTACGCACAGTTATTGGTATGTTTGAAGGCTCATGGAGTCCCATTAAGGATACAATTGAACACCACAGATACCACAAATTCTTCTATGAAAGAGAGACATCGAGAGGTTTTGTATCAGATTTGTATCATCAATTACTAACGTCCTCGTATGGAATCCTCCCCCTAGACTCAGTCTGGAGGAGGGATATACCAGACCTGGAAATAAATGTTGATTGGCAAGAAGCCTGGGCAAGAGTTTCGACTTGTGTCACGTAACCCGGACCATCAACAAATCAATCTTAACTATATTCATAGGACATACCTGACTCCTATAAGATTGAACAGAATGGGACTTAAACAAGACTCCAGATGCTCCTTATGTACAAATGGGGATGAGGGTACATTTATGCACATGTACTGGGATTGCCCACCAGTTAAGATATTCTGGAAAGAAGTGTCCCAGCAATTATCAAATTTCTTAATTCTGAATATACCTGTACACCCCTCTGTATTGCTGTTGAATGATGTTTTTGAGTTTGCAGTCCCTATACAGCTAAAGAGATTAGTTTTATCTGGTATCACAGCGGCTAAAAAGCTGATAGCATCATGATGGTTTCAACCGGAAAAAATTTGTAGGAAGGTTTGGATTCTTACATATCTCGATGTGATTTATCTAGAAATATCTACAGCAAGGATTTTAGGTGTCAGTGAATCCAAAATTGCAATGTGGTTAGAAGTGGTGGAGAGAATAAAAGCTAGCATATGAATTGTAGTGCCTGGTAAGGAGCGAATGATAATGGATGGATTATCCAAGTGGGGGTCCGGGGGGGGGAGCGAGCGAGAGCATATGTGTGTAGGGTATTAGATAACAAGTATTAGGTATACAGTATATCTCGTATAATACATTTATTTAAATGGTGATTTAATTGGATGTGTACTGTTAATTAATGCTTGTATATCTAATTTTATGTTGTTATGTTTATGTTTATGTGTATGTTTAAAAAAATATATATATATATAAAAAAAAAAAAAGGATCCAGAAAGTCAGAGCGGCCCATACCATGTTGACCTCTGAGATGCTGTCGATGCTCTCCACCTGCACATCGATCCCCACGGGGATGGCCCCACCTGGATACGGGATTAGAAGGGAAATCTCATGAGATTACCATCAGAGAACACCATGCAGCAGAGTAAGGACGGGATTAGTCATGTTGAGGGGGTGATATGCGTTACCTGTAATCACATTACTTTTTCCCATAACATTTTGGGGAACGTCTGTACAACTCAAAGACACTCTGAGATGTGATACAATAAGACATCGTGGTACTGGTATGGGAACCTCCAAATATTGTAAGAGTATAGTTAACACAGCCAGCAAAATTGCTGGTAAACCTCATCATCAGTAGAGGGGTAGTCAGCTATGTCAATCTTGGAGTGCAGTTAATTGGAGGGCAAACATTCACTTAAGATTAACATCCCCCCTCCCCACTGTTTTCTCTTTCAATAAAAAATAAGTGAATGTCGGTCCTCAGAGTGCACTCCAAGGATGACGTAGCTGGCTATGGCTGCAGCAGCATTCCAGATGGCTTGCGTACACAGCTGGGACACAGATGTCATACATTTCCTCTTTTCGGGAAACTGAGGAGCTTCGACACCAGCCAGCACACTCTGTCCATGGTCTATAAATCAGTAACCGAGAGTGTTCTCACGTTTAACATCGTCTGGAAACCTCAGGAAACAGGGTTGTCAACCAGGCCAGCAGGCAGCAGACATATTATGAGTCCAACAACAGGACTTATTTTCTCAATCCACAACCAAAAATCAATCCAGATCTACAATGATCTCACCCGTCCTCTCCACTCAGACAGGACATCCCACCGGCCCGGGAGGAATGGTTACAAGGAATACTTGAAATAATATTCCATCGGCTGTGACCATCCTCAATAAGAGCCTGTTTAAATAGGGCCATTTGAACTTGCCTGCCCTACACCCCCCACACGCACACACACATACTGTATAGACACACACAGTTTTCTTTTTTCCCCCTTAAGCCCCCTCCTTTTTAAAAGCTGCTCTTTAGGGCATTTTGCAACCAACACCGTCACCTATTTGTGTATATTTCTTGTTAAGTACTAATGTGTAAGATAAGATAAGATAAGATAAGATAATCCTTTATTGATACCCTTGGGAAAATTCGGGTGTCAAAGCAGCATGGGGGGGGGGGGGGGGGTACAGGGTGGGGGATGCATAGCTTCACAGTACAAATACAATATAGTAATATAAAAAGTACAAACACAAGATAGTCCAGTGGTGAGAGTCCAGTGATATGAGTCTCTAGTGCAACTGTGTATTGTACTGTGTATTGTTGGAGGAACAATCCACTCATCACTTGTATTTCTGCTACCACTAGGTCACAAGATGAATTTCCATTTTATGGACATTTTGTATGGACAACAAAGTCATCTGTATCTGAATCTAAATCTCACTATCTCCCCCACAATTTCACTCATACTGTATACACGTAAACTCATGTAATCACACACTAAAGCACACCTACTGATTTGTAGCCAGAAACATTTTGTCTGTAGACATCCATGTTCTTCTCATGTTGTACTTTCATTTTGACAGCCATTTCCATGGTAGCACATTTGATGAAAATGCTACAGAGGAACATAATGGAAGCAAGCGTTTTAACTAGCTGAGCTATAAAAGTATATAAAGCTGGGCTGAGTTTTTATTCTTTACATTTCTTACCAGAGTGTATTTGTTATATAAACATGTAGGTGTGCTTAGTGTGTGATTACATATAGCAAGTAAAAAAAATAAAAAGGTATATATTTTTTAATATATATTTTTTTGCATTTATTGCTTTATAGGCCCGTCAGAGAGGAAGGATGGGAGAAGACATGGGGGGAAGACATGCGGCAAAGGTCTCCGGGTCCGGGAGTCGAACCCGGGATGTCCGCGTTGCACTGCAGCGCAGCTACGTTGTGCGCCACTCTGGGCCCCTACATATTGCAAGTTTGAGTGAATACACGCAAACACACAAGTACATAGATAACATGATCTGCACACTCTCCTCCTCCCTGCCCCATTCAGACAATTTGTTACCTGCCCCAAGAGAAAAGTATTGATGGCAGAACTATGCTAATGTATGTAAGGAGAGTTTCTCGTCCACCGTCACTTACGGTACATCTCCACCAGATCAAGCAAGGGTGCTGAACCCTCGTTTCATTTTAGAACTACATCACCTAGTTTGACAGTTTGGTCCAAGTATCGTGAGCGCAGTGCAACCCTTTCACAACCCTACCACAATGTACTGCAACCCCACCGCAACCCTATCACAATGCACTGCAACCCTGTCACAACCCTACCACAATGTACTGCAACCCCGCCACAACCCTATCACAATGCACTGCAACCCTGTCACAACCCTACCACAATGCACTGCAACCCCGCCACAACCCTATCACAATGCACTGCAACCCTGTCACAACCCTACCACAATGCACTGCAACCCTGTCACAACCCTACCACAATGCACTGCAACCCTGTCACAACCCTACCACAATTAGGCATGTGCCGGTATGACATTTTGATGGTATGTCACAGTATTCGGTAAAAATAAAAAGGCCAATTTTCCCCCCATTGAACAAAACGTCTTTTATTATTTTATTACAGTACACAAACACGCACAATCAGCTTTTCTGTAAGTGTTATTTATGAATGTGTGAAGACTGTCTGTATTACACACAGAGGGAACTGTCTGACCACTTTCAAACTAAGTACAGAATAAGAAATACTTCCAAATAAACCTTCATGATTATGAATATGTAGGCTACATGTCAAAAGGGCAATACGTTTTGTGTAATCTACTTGCACAGATGTATGTTATATAGCCTAGTACTATTCTTACTGGACTAAGCATACATTTAAACAATTCATCTTTTGTGGTGGTTCAACATAATTCACCCACGGAATGGGATGTGTTGGGGATAAGGGTTCCGCACGGACCATATTGTTTGTTACTTTCCTGTCCGCACTTGCCTGTCGGCAAACGAGCTCAACGTCAACAGCGTGTTGATGTTTAATAAATGTTTAGCGTTGTCTTTCGACACCCCGCCCCAGAATCCTTCGCCACTACGCTTTAATGATTATGAATATGTAACGGAACGTAGGCCAATCTTGCTAACGTTAGTCGACCGAAATCAATTGGCAACATGTCACCGGTACTACTAGCTAATGTTAGCTAGCTCCCGTCAAAACGTTACGTTATTTATACTTGAAATTAGCTATTTATGGGTGGAATATTCTGATTCTATCTCACTAGATCAGTCACATTAAACTTTCTTTTTGTATAGCTTGCTAGATATGTAGCTGTATCACAGCTGTAAAGGAATGTGAATCACTACCCACTTTCAAAACCACTCTCAAAGAGCACCTACGGGAGACTGCAATTCGAAACTGGCCCCTGTAAATCTCCTAACCCAACCCCCTCCAATGTACAGTAAATGTCCTAACCCAATAATACACGAGACCCTCTTCTTGGGACCAAGTAAGGTTTTGTGGATAATCCAATGTACATGTAGCACTTGTGTCACTAACAGTAACAGCTGTTCGCCACGGACCAGTTCTAGATTCGAATGAGGAGAGGAGTAATATACACAGTTAAAGGAATGGCAGGCCAGAGACAAGGTTATAACAATGACCGGTATTTTATTCTCGACAGCGCTAGCTAGACAATTACAATACATACAAACGTAAAGTAGTGAAGTATCCCTTTTTGGTTATTTTCTTAACCACTCCCTCTTTCAGGAAGGTTAATTCGATATCAAGTCCTAGGTTGATTGGATCAACACATTAGGTTCGGTTCAGATGTCTCTGAGGTTGTCACTAGCTAAAAGCTACAGTAGGTTTAAGTTTGGACATTAGATGTATCCCTTTTTCGTGAGTAACTCGTTATCTTTCTTCTGCAATTGCAGATCAGTAAACTCTATAACAGTTTATCATTCAGTAAACTCTATATCAGTTTATCATTTCAGTAGGCAAGTGTTTAAACATATTAATTTAAACCTTTAACTGTGCAGGGAATGCAACTACCTTGTAACTGAGGGGTACAATTCCCTGACTGTATTGATAAGTATGGTATCATTAAACCACTACCGTCTTATGCACTTTAATTACTGGCCATACAGTACATGATATATATAATGATGAACACTTCCCACAATGAAATCGGTTCCACACAAAGTTGTAATTAAGTATTTATTGCAGCAAAAGGTACATAATATACTTCTCTATTTCACTTTGAATGCGCTTATAAGGCAAAGGAATGTGCGTAGGCAAATCAATAACGAATGTCCATTCTCTGGTTACGCAGGAGGTAATTATACAACCTGAATCTTAGGGAATTATATCTATGGTACACTAGTAATATATAGCGGGAGATACTGGAAGGGTCCCCCCGGTTGTAAGCCAGCAAGGGTAGAGGATCTGTCGGTAATAGAGTCTGGGTCAACGATGATAAGGAGACTCCGAGTACGGGAGACGGTGCAATAAGATCTTGATCCACAGACGAATACAGCTGTTCTCCGTAGCCTGTAGCTCCACAGGGAAGAAAGCTAGCCTGCCTCAGGCTTCTGAGGGGCAGACTCGACGTGGCTCCTCACAGGGTAAATCCCACACACGTGTGGGCGTCGGCGATTCTCCGCTCCATTAATCACAGGACCAAAAGCAAATATAATCCAGCCGAAAAGGGCTATGCAGTCGTCGGGTAGATAATCCAGTGTACATGTCCACACGGTCCTCGTCTAGGGCTCCTCGGGTGAAAGCGCCATGAAAGCAGCCCAGCCTGGATAAGCACTCTAGCTGATACGAGGAAAACGTTGGTGATGCTGGTCACTGTAGAACTTTAGCCGCACGATACACTATACACAATTAGACTATTACTGACTTAATAGAATATGTCGCACTCGACGGTATAGCGCCAAACTCTGACACTTCAGTTATTAATTCGCACGCGGTCTCAATGCTCTATTTGGGGCCAAACAGGCCATACTTCACCGCACGTAGTATCGTGGGTGAGGCTTCAACTTATTGGGTAACATACTTCTGTATTCACCTGCGCCGTATTTATACGCTTAGATGAATAAACTAGTACCAGCTTTATTCCTGTCTCATATCCTTGCGCAATACCATTCATGTCCAGGCATGTCCCCGGCGGTGACTTTGAACCTGACTTTGGAGGCATGGCCTTGGCGCCTGTGGACCGCTGTCCAATAGGAGAATGAAATATTATGGTCTGTACTAGGCTAAAGGGATATTCCGTGTATATGTACAAGGAATATACAAGGGATATCAAACGATATACAAATATTATGCAATATATATCAATCAATAAATATATATATTCGGTTTAATCTGATCCTTTGTAACAACCTTATTAGGTGAAATTACCCTTTAAACTCTTCCTTTGCAGGTGTAATACAAACAAAGTACCAATGAAAATATTCAAGGTTATAGGAATGCAAATACCTTATTAGGTGAAGTGACCCTTTAAACCATCTTTCTTTACAGGAGAACCATCAGCGATTCAACTATAATCAATATGTTATCAGTGAGATTCAAGTATATTACTGGGTGCATTGACCCTTTAACTTGTCCTCTTTACAGGAGAACATCAGTGGTTCAGGTATCTTATTGGGTGAATTTACCCTTTAACTCTCCCTCTTTACAGGAGAAATATCAGTGGTTCAAGTATCTTACTGGGTGCATTTACCCTTTAACTCTCCATTTTTACAGGAGAAATATCAGTAGTTCAAGTATCTTACTGGGTGCATTTACCCTTTAACTCTCCCTTCTGACAGGAGAAATATCAGTACCCATATATACAATGTGCATC
Organism: Notolepis coatsorum; assembly: GCF_963971535.1. Classification (NCBI taxonomy): domain Eukaryota; kingdom Metazoa; phylum Chordata; class Actinopteri; order Aulopiformes; family Paralepididae; genus Notolepis; species Notolepis coatsorum. The sequence goes on along the minus strand of NC_140176.1, from coordinate 72,063,913 downwards.
AATCAAATACAAAATACAATATCAAAATACAAAAGGTGAAACGGGGTCAAAAGCCCTTGGAAGTCCTTGTGCTCTTGTTCAATCAGTTCGTATCATAGAAAAGGATATGATGGTGTTTGTAAGTTCTTGTGACTCAAGTTCAATTAGTTCGTTAATTCCTGATCCACTTCCTCACTGGGAATGAGGAAGGTAATTCACAATCCTACCAGGCTGTTGAGGCAACAGGGTGTTGAGGCAACAGGGGTAACAGATCAGGCTCCGGGTAGGACTTTTATGACTGTTTGATAACTATTTTGTGGCGCTAGTTCATCTCGGTATCCAGCAACATTCAGCAGCTGCGTCATTCTCCGTCAATCTATAATCTCATCTGACGTATGGCAAGGCTCACCTGCCGTAAGGCAAGGCGTGAACTGTTGTGACACCTATCTCGCGTCATGAGGCAATCCAAAGGATTTGGTCAAAACATTGCTAACCTCATATGAATATACATATAACCCAATAACATTAACTATTTATGTTCTTACACAATAGCATTAACTATTTATGTTCCTATTCAATGGCATTAACTATTTATGTTCCTTTTTTTTTATCCACTTTTTCTCCCACTTTCTATTTTTCTCCCATCCCAATTTTCGTATCATCCAATTCAACCCTCCCTTGTCTTTTAACGCTGTTTCATGCCTCCCACAAGCCGGCTGCAATGTGGACTAAGTCATACATAGCACGAGTCCCCTCCGATACTCAGGGTAACAGCAGTTGCATCTTTCCACCTGCGCGGCTCGATCTTTCAGCGTCAGGGGTCTGGGCTTTGGAGGGGCCCCGCCCCCGTCGCTTCCTGATTCTACTGCGCAGGCGCACCAACCGACCTGTAGGAGTCGCTGTCCACAACGCCCGATCCCCACCCATCAGTTTCCCTCCCCCTAATACTGCCAATGTGTATTAGTGCGGACGACCAGCTAAACTGAAAGCAATGTGGAGCGCTGGGCTCGAGCAGGGAGGCGAACCTGTTCGAGCCCAGTCTCCAGTATTCGTGGTGAGCGCCTTGCCCACTGCACCACGTAGCCGCCCTGCAACTATTTATGTTCCTATAACTAAATAGTTGTGAATCTGAAACCTGGGTTACATACAGTTACCCCACCCCGCCTCTGCAATCTGTTAATAAAATGTTAAATCAATCAATCAATCAATTCAATCAATCAGCTAATGTTACTTTCCAGGCAAACCACTCGCCATCCCTATGTTCCCCGGGTTCTATGTTCCCCGCTTTTTCTTTTTTTGTATTTTCTTTTTTTATAATTTTTTAAACAAACACATAAACAAACATGACAACACACAATAGGATATACAAATACAGCTCCAGCTCGTACCCCCCTCTCCCGGACCCCCCATTGGATAATCCAACCATTATAATTTGTTCCTAACCAGACACTACCATTATATGCTAGCTTTTATTCTCTCCACCACTTCTAACCACATTGCCATTTTGGATTAATTGAGACCCAAAATTCTAGCTGTTGATATTTCTTGATAAATCACATTGAGATATTTTTTTCTATAAAAAAAGGGTCCTATGTTCCCCGCTCCCGAAAAAAGAGTTCTATTTTCCCCCGCGGTCCCGCTCCAAAAAAAAAAGGGTAAAAAATGGCCCTATGTTCCCCCGCTCCCGAAAAAAAAGCCCCAAGGAAGCAGCCTGTAAGAGCGCATGAAAAAGACACATCGTTACAGGCCCGGTACCGTGGAGCGCCTTGCCTGGTCAGAGAAATCGCCCAGGACTACAAGACCGACATGCGCTTCCAAAGCTCTGCTGTCATGGCTCTTCAGGAGGCCAGTGAGGCTTATCTGGTCGGCCTGTTTGAGGACACCAACCTGTGCGCGATCCACGCCAAGAGGGTGACCATCATGCCCAAAGACATCCAGCTGGCCCGCCGCATCCGTGGAGAATGCGCTTAATTTGGCTTTTTTTTCTTTTCTTTTTTTTATTATGTTTTTGGTAGATTTTTATTTGTTTGTACTACCGGGCTGTCCGGTAGAGGGAGAGAGAGAGGAAGAACGGGAGACAGAGCGGGGGGAAGACATTCGGCAAAGGACGCCGGGTCCGGGAATCCAACCCGGGTCGGCCGCTTCGCGACGCAGAGCGTTACATGGGTCGCCGCTTGGGTGCCCGGCTTTGTTTTTCTACATTCATAACCCAAAGGCTCTTTTAAGAGCCACCACTGTAATCATGAAAAATACATTCCATTAACTCATTAATTCGACCAGCTTTTTTTCCCCACCTACCCAACCTCCTCTAATGTACAGTTTCTTCCCCCTCAAATGTATATACTCTCTTTTTAGAAACTCTGTCTATATATATATATATATATATATATATATATATATATATATATATATATATATATATATATATATATATATATATAGGCTTATATATTATTCTGTATTTATATACTGTATATATAGGCTACATTATTCTGTATTTGTCTCAAACGAAATCAAAGAAATACAGTAGATATGTCAATAATCAATCCAAAATAAGCTTTTATTGCAACCAACCCATCTGTAATTAAACTTGAAGTCAAACAGTAAAAAATTTATAATAATAATAACAATAATAAAATAATATAAATAGGCCAATAATAATAATAATAATAATAACAACAACAGCAACACATAACCGTATATATATTACAGAATTCGGCAGACGCGGCTATCGATTCGCGCTACGGCAGCATTTTTCGAGGAAGCAGCAGAATTCGGCAGAACACTGGCCCCCCTCACCACGCATTGATAGGCCTACATGCGAATCTGTTGCACCATCTACACCCTCACACAACTCTGTCGCTTTTTCGGGAGTAGCGGGGAACATAGGACCCTTTTTTTTGTGCGGGAGCGGGGAACATAGAACCATTTCTGACAGGCATGTTCCAAAGTTCATGATTTGAAATGTAACTTATACCGTTGGCGCCTACCGTCTGAACGTAATTTTTGTGGTTTCGACTAGGGCTGCAACTAATGACTAATTTGGTAGTCGACTAATCTGCCGATTATTTTTTCGATTAGTCGACTAATCGAAAACCAATGTAAACAACAACATTTTTCTGAGTGGCTTCTCAGCTCTGGTCCAGCTAAAGACAGAGCAGAGGAACAGATTGGACATTGAGCATGACCTCAGAGTTGCTTGTCTACCATCACCCCAGACTTTGAGACTCTTGTCAGGACCAAACAACAACATCATAACATGATGATCCCATAGCAAATTAAAATAATGACTCATGAAACATTTGAATTTGGATCTTTAAGCCACTTTAAATGAAAATGTATTTGAAGAACAATACAGCAATCACTCATAACAAGATAAATAAATTAAATAATACAAATTAAAGTGGAAGTGTACTTTAAATAACTTTTATTTGCTGTGTGTGAGAGGAGTCCGTGTGTACGTGTGTGTGTCTTACTCTGATCGCTGTGTGAGTGAGAGGAGTGTGTGTACTGTGTAATTTGTGTGTGTGTCTTACTCTGATCGCTGTGTGAGTGAGAGGTGTGTACTGTGTAATTTGTGTATGTGTGTGTGTCTTACTCTGATCGCTGTGTGTGAGTGAGAGGAGTGTGAATGTGTGTGTGTCTTACTCTGATCGCTGTGTGTGAGAGAGAGGAGTGTGAATGTGTGTGTGTCTTACTCTGATCGCTGTGTGTGAGTGAGAGGAGTGTGTATGTGTGTGTGTCTTACTCTGATCGCTGTGTGTGAGTGAGAGGAGTGTGTATGTGTGTGTCTTACTCTGATCGCTGTGTGTGAGTGAGAGGAGTGCGTGTGTAATGTATTGTGTGTCTAGTCTGATCATCATCTCCTGCAGGGGAACAATGTTTTCAATGTCCAAAATTTGCTATGGGATCATCATGTTATGATGTTGTCTGGAACCCTGAGAAGCCACTCTCACAAATATAGGTAGTGCAAAAAAAAGAAGAAAAAAGAATTTAATAATTTTTTATTTTTTTTTAATGACTAATTGACGCAACAATTTCTCGTCGGCGATTTTTTTATAATCGACGTCGTCGATTATGTCGACTAATCGTTGCAGCCCTAGTTTTGACACTGCAACGCAGGCCCGGACTGGCCATCGGGAGCACCGGGAGTTTTCCCGGTGGCCTGGCCTGCACAGATTTAAAAAAATATATATATATTAAAAAAAAAAAATTATTATTATTTTTTTTATTTTTTTTTGCCAGGCCATTGTTTCTAGTTGTGGCGGCGGCGCGGCGCGATAGTTAGATAACCTAGGTGGGTGGGGAACAACCAGGATTTCACTGTCTGCGACAGAGTTGGAGAACTATCTGACTCTCTCCCTCACGCAGACACACACACACACAATGGAGCTGTGCTGCCGCTTGTGATTGGTGGAGGCGGGACCAGGCGATACAACTGATTGACAGCGGAGGCGGCGAATGGAATGGCAGACGGCACTCAGATGCAGAATAACAGCCAGGCAGTGAGCCAGGTAGTGAGGGACTCGGGAGAGATACAGTAGAGCGAAAGTCAATTAACGTTGATGTCAAGATGGACAGTGGAAGAAAGAGAAAGGGTGGAGGAGAGAGGGATAAAACAAAGAAAAAGAAAGGCCCTTACAGGAGAGAGTGGTTAACTGTATTATAATAGTAAATAGAAAAATATGTTGTGCTCTTGCTTTTTTCTTTTTGAATGTGGAGAGAGTAGCATTGCTAGTGCCACAACAGTTTTATTTGAGGTCCATAACAGTACATTGTACTAAGCAATTGTTGGCTCATTAGTTTGTGATTCACATGCACTAAAATTCACCAGAATGCAGGAAATTAAGTCTTTGTAACAAAAAATTTCCTGGTGGGGGACCCCCAGACCCCCCGCTTAAAAAGTGGCCTGATTGGGGCTATATTTCGCGCTATATCTCCCGGTATGAATTATTTCCCCAGTCCGACCCTGCTGCAACGGTTTCAAACCGCGGTAAACCGTGGAACCTGTAACCGGCCCATGCCTAACCACAATGCACTGCAACCTTGTCACAACCCTACCATAATGCACTGCAACTAGGGATGTTAACAATTAACCGAAGATCGATTGATTGATCGTTTTTGGATTTACTCGAACACGTGTACTCTATCTACTATCAAACGATGTGTCTAGTGTATTTTCAAGTCATGTCTCAATGAACAGATAGAGGGCGCAATATAACTGTGACGAAGAGGAAACTACCTCTGTGTCTAGAAGAAGCAAGGGGATTTTTTAGCAAGTGGCGGCAATTTAAGTAAGCATTGTGTGGGACCATTTTGAAAAAAAAGAGAGAATAATGCCACCTGCAAACACTGCAATTCTGCATACACATACAACACAACAACAACAGCAATGCTCTACCACTTGAATCAGGTTAATTCAGATAAGTTGGCTGGCTCATCCTCGTCTCACCTGCAGCAACCGACCATCGGCTCTGTGTTTGCGAGGAGGAGCTGCGACCCACAATGGGCCGAAAAAATAACACAGTCAGTCTGTGCATATATTGAGAAAGATATGATGCCTATCCAAAGCTGGCACGCCAGTACCGCTGTACCCCTGCGACATCTGTACCATCTCAGCGAGTGTTTTAAGCCACTGGACTGATTGTGACCAGGCTGCGCTCCCGCCCCACACCCGATCATGTGGATACCGGTATGTTGATTTTCCTCAAGAACAAAAAAAAGGGCCGGGACCTTGTGAGTCAGTCTGAGACAGGCTTTTTATTTTCTAGGTTGGCGATCTTGTTGCGAAGTAATAATAATAATAATAATAATAGCCTTACATAATCTTGTTGACTCATTACTACGGTTGGTTGGGCGCGTTTCAGTTATTTAGTAAATTTTTTATTTCGTTATTTTTTTTTTTCCACATATGCGGCGCTCGCCCACACATATGTATTTAACTTCTATCGGACGGCACATGTCTAGGCCTCTACGTTTATGTTTAATATGCTATGCAATGTTGTAAGAGTGTTGTTCGAATGCAATATGTTTCTGCTGTATAAATAAACCCTTTGATTGAGCAAACAAATGCATTTGTTATCGTTTGGTAAATTTGGTATTTTTAGTTACAATTGATCGATTAATTGATCGTTAACGTTATCAATGATCGAGTCAGGAAAGTGCTTACAATTTGCAACCCTAACTGCAACCCTGTCACAATGCTACCACAATGCACTGAGACACCATCAGTCGCCAGATCTGGTGGAGCTTCTCGAATGGCGACACTGAATACTTCCAGTTTCCATGTACTATACACACTGAGTACTATTATGTACTATACACACTTAGTACTACTATAGTATATACTATACACACTGAATACTACTACAGTATGTACTATACACACTTAGTATTACTATAGTATGTACTGTACACACTTAGTACTACTACAAGATGTACTATATACACAGAGTAGTACTATGTACTATATACACAGAGTAGTACTATGTACTATATACACACTTAGTGCTACATATACTGAGTAGTACTATGTACTATACACACTGAGTATTACTATATACTATATACTATAAACACTGAGTAGGCTACTACTATTTAAGTGAGACTAGAGATGACCCTGGCAGAATCAAGGGACACTGTAATTCCAGCTGCTGCCCCAACCCTGGCAACAGGAAAGAAGTGGGCGGCTAAGAATGAGGCACAGCAGGCAAAGTAGGCCTATGCTCTCCACCATGGAGACATTGTGGGCCAAGTCCAACACAGAACACGTGGCTTGGGGCTTGGTGATAAAGAACCTTACAAGGCATCCTCACTAGAGCGGTGGAAGTTGGTCGTGGCTGGGTTCTGCCGACAGGAAGAGTCGAGTAGGTGTGCCAAGGCTGTGTCGCAAGCTAAACAGGGTCAGTGGATGAGATGGGAGAGTGTGGAAAAAGCTGGAAGGACATGTGGGAGATGGAGTCAAGCAGGTTATGTTTCCTCATTCAAGCAACAGCACTTGACTGGTTCTCCTCCTACCTCACAGACAGACACCAATTCATCTCCCTCTCCGGCCACACCTCTTCCCCCTCCCCAGTCACACAGGGGGTCCCCCAAGGCTCAGTCCTTGGCCCCCTGCTCTTCATCTGCTACATCAGTGTTTCTCAAACTTTTTCTGTCAGGCCCCCCTTTGGCGGACCAAAATATTTTGCCCCCCCCTCGCCCCAACAAAATAGTCATGAAATGGGCCATGTTTAAATTTATTGAAATATCGTGACCTTTCAAATTGGCCCTATATTTTGTTTTCAGAGCTGTCATGGATGAAAAGGCAGCCTCACACAGATACTGTATGTGGTGCTGAATGGTATCAACACCTTAACTGCTGCATCATGAGATACTTGGTGGGCCATGAGATGAGATACTTGGTACTCCACCACACTCTGAAACTAGCTCTCTAGGTGGTATCAGATGAGATTTCAAAGAGTTCTTCCAAGAGTTTGGATGGAGATGTGTCAGGAAGCTTTGTCTCAATGTTGTCTGTAAAGGTTTTTTTTATCCAGAGTAACGATAGGTTATGACTATAACCAAGTTCTGTCAATAGTGGTGACGCTCGGCATCGACTATCCCCGCATGTGCACGCGCACTGAATAAAATTTCACAATGTACCTTTATCCCAGTATTCGTCTGACCACACCCCTCGTTAGCTTACCTTCATAAGCAGGTGTGTGGTCACCTGCTCTCCTCCTTCCCAAGCTTTCACCACAAGGTGAGATCAAGGGCTGCAGCGGCGTCGGATGCCGAGCGTCACCACTATTGACAGAACTTGGTTATAGTCATAACATATCGTTCTGTATCATAGTGGATCCGCTCGGCATCACTCATGCACAAAGGGAGGCCGAGCGGAGCCACCGGCCGACAAATACACCCCGCTGAAAGCCCCCCACAACCATCAGAACAGGGAGGGCCGAGCCACCCCAACCCCCCCTAATGGAGGGCACCCCCCATATTAGAGGTTTCCCGGGAGGGCGACGGACCCGACCGTGCGAAGAGGCACTCAAGCAACTCAGCGCACAGGGTGAGCAGACCGTGGCCTGACCCCACGACTACACACACGCACAACCCGCATGCCACCCGGGAACGAACGGAGGGAACAACCTCGTTACTGCCCCCAGAAACACGGGGTCAAGGGCAAACCCAACCCCGTGGCAAGGCCGTAGCAGCGGAGCGCGAAGGAAGGCCCAGACCCACCAAGGGACTGGACCCCCTGGAACGGGGGCCCGGAGAAGTCCATGATGCCAGCATCAAGACCCCACCAGGTGGGCACTTAGTGACCCCGCCCCCCACATCGCCAGCGTATTCGGACAAAGGCCCCTCAGCCGAGCGGGCCCTGTCCCCCCAATAGTACACCGCCTGGCACACTGACCCTGCAGAACAGGCAGTCAGCATGGCCGTAAGCACACAAAAAGGTTAACCAACGGAAGCAGGCAGCGCACCGGGGAAAACCAGGCAACAGGCTGTTAACCCGAGCCTGGAGACTGCGGACGAGACAGGCGCCAGAGGGGACAGCTGAACACAGCCGCCCCGGCTGAGCGCACCACTCTCTGTAGGGCCTTCTTGTCCTGTGCCGTGCTGTTTCCATACCTGGCAGTGATGTTTCCGGTCAGGATGCTCTCTACAGCTCCTGAGTAGAAGGACTGGAGTATCTTCCCCGATACTCTGAACTTCCTTAACTGTCTCAGGTGGTAGAGGCGCTGTTTCGCCTTCTTTACTACTGTGTCTATGTGTGTTGACCATGTCAGGTCCTCTGAGATGTGGACCCCCAGGTACTTAAAGCTGCTCACCCTGTCCACGGTAGCCCCGTTAATCATCAGTGGTGTGTGCGTCTCCTGCTGTCCTCTCCTATAATCCACGATCAGCTCCTTGGTTTTACCAATGTTCAGGAGCAGGCTGTTGTCCTGGCACCAGCGTTCCAGTACCTCAACCTCCTCCCGGTAGGCCTTGTCGTTGTTGTCCGAGATCAGCCCCACCACCACCGTGTCGTCTGCGAACTTCACTATGGAGTTGGAGCTGAACTTGGCCACACAGTCGTGTGTGTAGAGTGAGTACAGCAGGGGGCTCAGAACACAGCCCTGGGGGGACCCGATGCTCAGGGTGATGGTGTTGGAGGTCTGACCCCCCACCCTGACCGCCTGGGGTCTTTCGCTCAGAAAGTCCAGTACCCAGGCGCTCAGGGCGGAGCTCAGACCTAGCTCGATCAGCTTGTCCACCAGTCTGGTGGGGACTATGGTGTTGAACGCTGAGCTGTAGTCAATGAACAACAGTCTCACATAGCCCCCCTTCTGACGGTCAAGGTGCGAGAGGGTGCTGTGCAGTACCTGGGAGACCGCGTCGTCGGTGGACCTGTTTGTCCTGTATGCAAATTGCATAGGGTCCATATCACTGGGGAGGGAGGCACAAATGTGGTCCTTGACCAGCCTCTCGAAACATTTCATGACCACAGAGGTGAGTGCCACCGGTCTGTAGTCATTTGGACATGTTGGGGAGGGTTTCTTCGGTACAGGGATGATGGTAGACATCTTGAAGCAGGCAGGGACCACTGACTCCGCCAGGGATTGATTAAATATGGCGGTGAACACTGGGGCCAGCTGGTTGGCACAGGACTTGAGTATGCGTCCTGTTATGCCATCTGGGCCAGCAGCCTTCCTGGTGTTCACCTGCATAAATGCTCTTCTCACACTGTGTTCCGACAACGATAGAGCGTCCCCGCTAGGGATGGGTATCGTTAGGATTTTATCGATACTACTACTCCTATCGATACTGCTTAACGGTTCGGTACTTTATCGATACTCTTATCGGTTCTTTTTGATAATTTTTTTATGATTTTTATATTTGCAGTTGAGAGCATTGGTCATCTCCCTACAGTAAAGATTAGAAATGATTGAATTATTGTAAATGTGTGTGGAGTGGTGGGAATAGCTGCTTCAATAATAACTTATAACAACAGACAAGTTAGACAACTATGTATACAAAAAAAACGATATACACTGAATGATTAGTTGTTACCTAAAGTCCTTGGACTCCACTGTAGAGAACGGGTGCAGGCCTTTGACAACAAACTTTGTCACAGCCCTGTGACACTCGTTCACCCTATCCTCTGTCATCTTTCCTCTAGCTGCTAGGGAGAAAGGACTTTGGGTGGTGGAGGTAGAGGGAGGATGACGATCTATAAAAAGTTTTTAGATTGTAGTATTTGTAGCTAAACAATTATTTTGTTTATTAGCCTATTTGTAATAATTCGTTATTAGCCTAGGAAACTCCGTATCTTGGCTTACCGGCTGCAGTGGACGTGGATGCAGATGGACCACTGCGCGCAAGGCAGTCGAATACGGCGCATTTCTGCACACTAATATAGTGTTTTGCAAACAAATGTTTTGATAGATTGCTCGTATTGCCACCCTTACTGGCAAATGTTTTGTTGCACTTGTGAACGCTTCGCTCTATCCGCCATCACGAGTCACGGTGCATGCAGAGCTGTCTGTGTCTGTGTGCAGCGCGCGTCGGCACGGAGACAGCGCTGAGATGCTTCCAGCTGCAGCACATCAGGTGTGCGGGGCTTGTATGTGCGGGGCTTGTAAGCGCTGCTGTCTGACGTGCTGCAGCTGCATACTATTGACAGCGCTTTCATTAAGGAGTACCCGTATGTATGTGTAGCGCGACTCGCGAGGAGTGTGTGTAATAATGACTCGCTGCTTCTCGTGCAGAGACAGAGAGAGGAGAGATCGTTCGCAACTTTTAAATAATAATAATAATAATAATAATAATAATAATTTCTCTAGAGTATCGATAGCAGTACCGAGGACGTCGGAGCTTATAAATACTCCGGTATTTTCTAATATAGTACCGGTTCCCGTTTAAAACCGGGGTCCGGGGGGCATCCCTAGTCCCCGCCCCCCCGCGGTTGCCCCCCCCCCCTCCACAACAGCCGGCGCGCCAGTGACGTCACTAGCCGGAGAGCCAGCAGCGCCACTGTCTACACCAAACCGAGCGTAGAAGATGTTGAGCTTGTCCGCGAGGGAGGCGTCGTCGCTCCCCATTGAGGGGGCGCTGACTTTATAGTCAGTTATTGTCTTCAGTCCCTGCCATAATCCTCTTGTGTCGTTTTGTGCCATTTGTGTCTCCAGTTTGTCAGCATATGTCCTCTTAGCAAGTTTTACAGCCTTGCGTAGAGTATAGACTGAAGCCTTATACTCCTCCATGTTTCCTGACTCTCTACCCAGGTTGTAGGCGGTGGTACGAGAGTTCAGAGCTGCTCTAATAGTGCTATCCACCCACGGTTTCTGGTTTGGGAAAATCCGCACCGTTTTTCTGGGGACAATACCATCGGCTATTGTTGTAATGTAGCTCACCACTGTGTCTGCGAGCTCGCTGACGTCACTGGCGCTTCCTTTGAACATATCCCAATCCGTCTCTGTAAACACGTCCTGGAGCGTGGCCTCTGATTCGTCGGTCCACTTCTTTGTCTCACGTGACACGACGGCGTCACGTGATCTCTGTTGATATGCCGGAAATAGCAAGATGGAGTCGTGGTCGCTCGAGCTTGTGGACCCCGTTAATGGCGGAGCGGCTACTGCCTTGTAGCCGGCTCTGAACGGGGAATAACATGCTTCATGTTTGCCTGGTTGAAATCGCCGGCCACTACCATCGCTGCGTCTGGATGTTTGATCTGGTGTCTGTTGAGGTAATCGTGTAGTTCTCCCAGCGCTTTGCCCGTATTCGCGTGTGGGGGAATATATACGGCGGTCATGACGACCGCGGTGAACTCCCTCGGGAGGTGAAACGGACGACACAGGATAGAAAGATGTTCCATGTCCGGGGAACACGAGTTTGAGAGAACATGCACCCCCTCGGGATTAACCCAGGAATTGTACTGTTTGTACTGCACTTAAAATGTGCATGTCTATGTAGTTTGTCAAATTGTTATTTGTGGTCATGTTTTGTATTGCTTGTCTGTCTGAGACCAAGGACCACAATGGAAATAAGTCTTGACTTTTTTGTGTAGCATCCTTGATGTTTTCTGGAATCTTGTATTTTTTTTTAAATGTCAAATCAAATCAAATCAAATCAAACTAAAGACTAAATGCTTGAACTTTGTAATGACTTATGCCAAACTGGTGCAACCCCGTCCTGGGGACAAGCCCTTCGCCAGGCCATCAAGGAGATATCAGTGGTGGCAGAGTGTAGTAGCCAATGGCTCTGGCTGAAGAGAAAAGACCCCCAGCTGGTCTCCCAGATAACCTGGCAGATGCAGAGGGGGGGGGTTCTGGGATGGCAGAACACACCACTGAGCCTACTGGCGACGTTGTGGGCCTAGTCAGTGAAACATTGATGAAAGTAGGAGCCCACTTGACAATCCCAATGACGTGTCTGCCAAGCCTGTCTCAATATCGGAGTAGCGTAGGTCAGTGCTTAAACCTTCCATCACCAGCAGGAGCATGGTAGTCTTAGAGGGGGCACTTTGGATTTTAACATCACATCCTGTGTATTTGGAAATATATATATAAAATATAAAATATACACACTGAGTACTACTATGCACTATACACACTTGTTACTATTATAGTATGTACTATACACACTGAGTACTACTATGTACTATATACACAAGTAGTAATATGTACTATACACACACGGACTACTATTATGTACTATATACACTAAGTACTACTATGTACTATATACACTGAGTAGTACTATGTACTATACACACTGATAACTACTATGTATTATACACACTGAGTACTACTATGTACTATACACACTGAGTACTACTATGTACTATAGACACTGAGCACTACTATGTACTATACCCACTGAGTACAACTATGTACTATACACACATATTACTGCTATGTACTATACACACTGAGTACTACTATGTACTATACACACTTAGTACTAATACAGTATGTACGATACACACTGAGTACTACTATGTAGTATATACACTGAGTACCAACCTCTTAGCATGCGGCGTCCCACATATGGGAGTTTTTTTTTAGGACGAGTTGCCCACCGGCACTTTGGCGACCCCTAGTGGCTCGGGTGTGCATATTTTGTAATACTATATATATATCGAATTGAAGGCTTATTTGTTGCCTGTCGATAGCAACAAAATCCGACAAAATCCGTTCAGTGGTTCTCGAGTTACATGCCGGTATTTGAGGCTTGTGCAAAGTACACGGTATTGCGCAATATACCACTCCCGACTCTTGGGGCAGTAGTTCCGTCAATCTAGATCCGATCTCGAAAATGATTGTGGAGGGTTGTAGCCAATGAGTGTGGCTTTCCAATGATACCCCACGTGGGGATGTAAATAAAAATTAAAATAACGAGCGAAAACAGGAAGAGAAAAACAGCCGAATGAATTGAAGTCTATGAGAAAACTCAGTTTTTCTTTTGTACACAGTTTACCAAAATCACTCCTAATCACTCATTTCTCAATGGATCTTTATGAAATTTGGATTTGTAAGCCATACCACCTTCTGGGGAAATACTACCTCTGGACTACTAACTACTACAGAAAAACTTGAGTAACAAGTTTTTCTACAACTCAAGTTCAGACCTATGTTACTCTATTACGTTAGCACTAAAAGTGAATTCTTTTTCTGGAATCAGAAACTTCAGAATGTCATCTTTCAAAAGAGACCAGGCTCATGCATGTGCTATAAGTATAAAGTATGTTGTTTTGGTTTACAAAAAAAGTATGCAGTCCTCAAAAACAAAAACTAACATGGCCAGGAAACTCATTGCAGGTTAACCGGTTTTAACTGGCACCGACCCGGCCCCGGGACGTTTTAAGGACGATTTGCCCACCAGCACGACGTGCCACTTTGGCAACCTCTAGACATCGGGTGTGCATATTCTTTAATACAATATATATATCGAATTAAAGCCCCATTTGTTGCCGGTCGATTGCCGTTTCAGGCGACAAAATCTGTTCAGCGGTTCTCGATATGTGATGCGTGCGCAGAAGTACACGGCAGACTTTTTATTTTTTCTAATACCACTCTCGACTCCCGATGCTCTAGCTCCGTCAATCATTTGGCGATCTCGAAGATTATTGGACAGGGTTGTAACCAATGGGTGTGGCTTTCCAATGATACCCCAGGTGGGGATGAGCGAATCAGGGATCTAGGTGAAAAGTTACAAGCGCAAACAGGAAGAGAAATTCCGCAGAATGCATTGGAGTCAATGAGGAAATGGTTTTCTGCAGAGCTTTTATTTTTTTCTCTTTACCAAAATCACTCATTTCTGAACGGATTTCTATGAAATTTGGACATATGTAACGGTTGTGACATCGTCACCTTAACTCATTGGACGCCATCGCTTAAGTGCGCAAGAGGGCGCTAGAGCGCCACCGCTTTAATCAATGGGAGGACTGGGAGATTTGCGAGTGCTTAAAATATATCTTAAATTATGGCTATGGGTCTAATACACCCGTCGATTATCAGTGAGTTGCTTGCAGAGTATAGTTTTGGTGATTTCTAGTAATTCCAGAGAAAGACGCGATAATAGCCCTTTAGTGGAATACACTAACATCTCGGTATCTCGCGGCCTCGCAGATGTATAGTTGAAATCAGGTTACCTCGCCTGAGTATTTAAACCACGCCCGCACGGCTTGGATCGTCCCAGAAAATAAACTATACCATTCCCAGTGGAGTGCAATACCAGCCGGAAGGCGTAGGGGGCGGTATTTGCCCTTTTGCGAGCTCAGACCCATTCCCAATGATAACATCAGGCTGGATGGATGAAAATGAATGGATATCGCTAATAAAAGAAATAACGATTAAAACTCGACTATACTCGTGATTGGCGCTCAAGCGATGGCGAGTTAACCCGACTATCATCATGACTGGCATCACGTCAGTTAAACTTCGATGCGCCAGGGGAGTTTCGAACCCGGGTCTCCCACGCCGCGGGCAACAGCACAGACCGCTATACCAAGAGGTGAATTCACTACTTTGCAACGTGTCTATCTGTCTTTTGAGGATGAGAGTGCGTTTAACCCATAGCACCGCTACTCACCCCAGCCCTTCGTGACTGCGCTTCACAGTACCATCCGTTACACATGGACACACACAAGACTTCAGGCTATGGACCCAGGGTGTTTTTTCAGCCATACCAATTTTTTGGGAAATATACTTTTGGATATTGCAACTACTACAGAAAAACGTGAGTAACAACTTTTTCTACAACTTCAGACCTGTGTTACTCTATTTCATTAGCACTAAAAGTGAATTTTCTTTATTATATCAGAAACTTCAGAATGTTATCTAAAAGAGACCAGGCGCATGTGCTATAAGTATAAAGTATAGTATTTTGGTTTGCAAAAAAAGTATGCAGTCCTCAAGTTCAAGTAAAAAAAAATTGCCACTTTTGGGGGCGCCAGTTAAGCTTTATAGACCCCCTTGGGGAAGTTCAGGTGTCATAGCATTATGGGGAAGGGGGGAGGGGAGGTACAGGCAGAAAGATAATAATAGAAATAGTAATAATAATTGAGTAGAACAGTCCTGTCCAGAGTCCGTGCAGTGTTTAGTAATCAGTTCTCAAGTTCTCCAGCTGTTAGTTCTCGCTACTGGCAGCAGTCCATGCCCACGGTTGTGGAGCCTGATGGTTACTAACTTACTGGCACAAAGGACTGGCCGCCAACTACTACTACTTTGTACTATATACACTGAGTAGTACTGCTATGAATGTGCACCGCAAATTTGAAAAGATTCGGACGGAAACGATTACACTAATGGGAACATTTTACATTTGGCCTGGTGGTAGCGCTGGCTAGTGGAAAGGTGATGGGGGCACCAAAATCAATAGGCTTCTTCCTTTAGCGGTTATGAATGTGCACCGCATATTAAAAAATATTCGTCCAAAAGGTATTCAAGATACATTTTAAAACGGGACATTTTGGCCTGAGGGTGGCGCTAGAGGAAAGGTCACAGGGTCACCAAAATCAATGTGCACAACAAATATTAGACCAATCTGTCTCATAGTTTGCTAGATATAGCTGCAGAGGGAAAGTCGCACAGATGCAACCGATTACATGATCTCCTCAGGCTTCTGCACGGTGGAGATAACAAGGCCACTGTTCCCCAGGTCATGGACTACCTCACATCTAGACCCCAGTGTGGGAGGCCTGGAGGTGACGTATCCAACACCATTATTACCAACACAGGTGCGCGGCACCCTAGGCACTGTTTTGTCCCCATTTTTATTCACTTTATAGTGAGTCTGGCATCTGGCTGCACTCACTGGCTATATCCTCAAAGACAGCCACCTAGTTTACCAACTATCCAGGTTGATCAAATGTTTAAATGTTTTGTTAAATGGTTTCTTTTTATCGATTTAAAAAAGAAAAAGTCTGTCGTGACCCCTGTTCCGATTAAATAGGAGGCCATTAAGGTGGTTTCCTCTCACGAGTACATCAGTGTTCATGTGGATAACAGGCTGGACTGGAAAGAGAACACCAGTGCCATCTTTAGAAGGGCCCAGTCCAGGCTGGTTTTCCTCAGGAAGCTCCGGTCTTTTGATGTCTGCACGTGTTGTATCACAGCCTTTTAGCAAGTCACGTGTCCTATTTTATGCCGTTGTCTGTTGTGGGTGCGGCTTAAGCTCAGAGGAACAAGATCATTAAACTGATCCAAAAGGCATGATCCATTATTAGGTACGACCTCTGACACGCTAGACGTGATCATGGGGCAAAGAATGGGTAAGAGGCTCAAGAGTTTTATGCAAAATGAGGATCATCCAATGTACAATGTTTTTAGCGAGCTGGAGAGCTCTTTTAGTGACAGGCTTGTTATAGCCAGGTGCTCTTCAGAGAGATTCAGGAAGTCCTTTGTTTTTTAATGAACATTGTCGTTGACTGTCACTGTTGATGACGATGATCTGATGTTGATGACTACATTTACTTTTACATTTTGTCATTTAGATGACACTTTTATCCAAAGCAACTTACAAGTTCTGTACGACAAGTCAGCAGGAAGGGTACAACTCTTTCAGCTGAGTAACAATGTTCATCAAACAGTGTTGAAACTTGGGTGCTACAGTGTTGAGTGCATAGTAGTATACACATAGTATAGTAGGTAGTAATATAGGCAAGGAAGATTATTTGGTGGAAAAGTGCATGATAGTAAAAGACAGTACGAAGGTTAGTTTTTGTTTTTTCCCCCTTCATTTCAGATATTGATTTAAGAAGTGTGTTTTTAGTCGACAGCGAAAGATTGGTCGGGTTTCAGCTGTCCTAACTGTAGTGGGAAGTTTGTTCCACCATTGTGGAGCGAGGACAGAGAATAGCCGGCTTCTCTTTGATGAGTAGGGTGTTGATGAGCATGATGTTGATATCATCTATAACCAGTAACAGTACAGTCACATTAAGGATTACACTACTGCCTTGAGATGTGTATACCTTTTTCCTATTGTTCCGTCTGTTGTCTGTCCTGTATCTATGGTGGCTGTAACGCTTCCCCCGGTCCTGTGGGACCAGCCGGCAACCCTCCACCCGGTTCGGTTGGTCCAGGACTCAGACATTCACAACCCCCCTTCAATACACTTCACACTACAACATTGGCAACCGGTGGGCTGAGTCAGATGTGGCAGATCTGGCATCAGCTCACGCACCTAATTAACATTGTCATCTGCCATTTATGTTTGTTATGTTCGTTGTCTATGTTGTCGTTGTTGTTTCCATTTTGTTAGATTTGTGTTCCCCTGTCTGTGTTTTGTAAATGTGTTTTAGTCTGTTGGTCTCAGTTTGTTCTATTGTTATTGTTTTCCCCTGTGTGCTCTGTGTTCTGTGCTCTGTGTTCTGTTAGTTTTGTCTACCACACCTGTGTCCTGTTTGTAATTACCTTTTGTCTCTAATTAGTGTTTGTATATTAAGTGTCTGGACCAGCAGAGACTTGCTGGTTCATTGTCTAAATGTTACCTGTGTATGTCAGTCATGTATCCTGTCTTGTGAGTAAACATTGTTATCGTCACCACGCCGTCTCTTATCTGCTCATTTCAAGCTTTCTCTCGTATTCACTCTGCTATCTGGGTTCCAATCACCATGCCAAGTAAGCGCACTCGTAACAGAATGAACCAGCCAAACCGGAACCCAGCAGAGAGGAAGGAAGACGGAGCGAGCTACGCGCTCGGCCTCTTGGGCGCTTTGGTCCTGTGTGCCGAACAGGCGGCCGGTCGGGGTCTGGCACCGTGGGACGGAGTGGCCGGCCCAGCGGCGCTGCTGACACTGGGTGCTATCGCCGCGGCCACTCCTGTGCCAGATCCCTGGGTGGGGAGTCGCCTGGTCCGCAGGGGAGCATCTGGGAATGGGCACGGATCCTGACGCCACAGCCCCAGGGGGAGACGGGGTTCCCAGGACCGCAGGTCCTCCTCGCCGTCCTGGTCGAGGTCTCCTCATCCCTGGGAGGATCCGGAGGACGAGCCGCCACCATGGCAGACCTGGAGAACGAGGCCGGATTCCACTGCCGGAGGGACCCCAGTCGGGGGTCCTGCACCGGGTCCTGCCGTCGGGGAGCCTCCGGTTCGGGGTTCGGCGGTGGATCTCGCCGCCGAGGAGACCCCAGCCCCAGGTTCCACTCCTGAGCCATCGCCTCTACCCTCCATCCTCCCCAGCTCCAGTCCTCCTCGTCAACCCCCTCCCCCCGACCCAGTTCCCACGAGTCCTGTTCCTCAAGCCCCCTTCCCCCAGCCCCTCTTCGCCGGTGCTGCATTCCTCCCTCCCACCCTTCCCGTTCCCGGGGGGCCTGCTAGGCCGCCTGAGAGTCGACCTTCGAGGGCGGGTACTGTAACGCTTCCCCCGGTCCTGTGGGACCAGCCGGCAACCCTCCGCCCGGTTCGGTTGGTCCAGGACTCAGACATTCACAACCCCCCTTCAATACACTTCACACTACAACATTGGCAACCGGTGGGCTGAGCCAGATGTGGCAGATCTGGCATCAGCTCACGCACCTAATTAACATTGTCATCTGCCATTTATGTTTGTTATGTTCTTTGTCTATGTTGTCGTTGTTGTTTCCATTTTGTTAGATTTGTGTTCCCCTGTCTGTGTTTTGTAAATGTGTTTTAGTCTGTTGGTCTCAGTTTGTTCTATTGTTATTGTGTTCCCCTGTGTGCTCTGTGTTCTGTGCTCTGTGTTCCGTTAGTTTTGTCTACCACACCTGTGTCCTGTTTGTAATTACCTTTTGTCTCTAATTAGTGTTTGTATATTAAGTGTCAGGACCAGCAGAGACTTGCTGGTTCATTGTCTAAATGTTACCTGTGTATGTCAGTCATGTATCCTGTCTTGTGAGTAAAACATTGTTATCGTCACCACGCCGTCTCTTATCTGCTCATTTCAAGCTTTTTCTCGTATTCACTCTGCTATCTGGGTTCCAATCACCATGCAGAGTAAGCTCATATGGTATTATCTGTCGCTCAGCTATGCGTAAGCAAGCTGAGATGCTGTTGCAGCTGGTAGCTGGCAACCCTCTATTGAGTGATCTGAACACCATGTCTGGAAGACAGTGATCTGGACACCATGTCTGGAAGACAGTGATCTGGACACCATGTCTGGAAGACAGTGATCTGAACACCATGTCAGGAAGACAGTGAGCTGAACACCATGTCTGGAAGACAGTGATCTGAACACCATGTCTGGAAGACAGTGATCTGAACACCATGTCTGGAAGACAGTGAGCTGAACACCATGTCTGGAAGACAGTGATCTGGACACCATGTCTGGAAGACAGTGAGCTGAACACCATGTCTGGAAGACAGTGATCTGAACACCATGTCTGGAAGACAGTGATCTGAACACCATATCTGGAAGACAGTGATCTGAACACCATGTCTGGAAGACAGTGATCTGAACACCATGTCAGGAAGACAGTGATCTGGACACCATGTCTGGAAGACAGTGATCTGAACACCATGTCAGGAAGACAGTGATCTGGACACCATGTCTGGAAGACAGTGATCTGAACACCATGTCAGGAAGACAGTGATCTGGACACCATGTCAGGAAGACAGTGATCTGAACACCATGTCTGGAAGACAGTGATCTGGACACCATGTGTGGAAGACAGTGATCTGAACACCATGTCAGGAAGACAGTGATCTGAACACCATGTCTGGAAGACAGTGATCTGGACACCATGTCAGGAAGACAGTGATCTGGACACCATGTCTGGAAGACAGTGATCTGGACACCATGTCTGGAAGACAGTGATCTGAACACCATGTCTGGAAGACAGTGATCTGGACACCATGTCTGGAAGACAGTGATCTGGACACCATGTCAGGAAGACAGTGATCTGGACACCATGTCTGGAAGACAGTGATCTGGACACCATGTCAGGAAGACAGTGATCTGGACACCATGTCTGGAAGACAGTGATCTGGACACCATGTCTGGAAGACAGTGTCAGTGTATTGGGTGATGTGAGTCAGTCATCACTCATCAGTTAGACGGGGTTGAGGAAGGTCACTTTTAACATAGAATAGAAATACTTTATTTATCCCGAGGGAAATTCAGCACTACAGATCGCTCACAGTAAACAGTAAACATTTCGGTAGTCAAAAACAAAGTCACGAATAACAATAAAAAATAAGAATAAATAATAAAATACGGTCCGGGATATGTTATGTATATACATTCTAAAATATACAGCCAACATGTAAACTCTTACAGATGACTGATTACCATTTGAATCAGTAATGTAATCCAGTGGATTACACCAACTCAGTAACATAATCTGATTACTTCTGGATCAACCATTCCTCCAAAATTCATAGAAGGTGAAGTTAAACAGACCATTTAGTCCAATTTAACTGTAATTGTAATGTTATTATAACGATCTACAGCATAGGTGTCAAACTCATGGCCCACGGGCCAAATGTGGCCCACCACGTCATTTGATGTGGCCCCCAAGAGCCACATCAAACACAACATTAATCTTGTGTTAAAAAATAGCGGCGTTAAAATAATTGTGGGTTAATGCGTTAATAAAGCTTTAACTTTGACAGCCTTAGTTATTACACATTCTTACACATACATGTATGTTGAACATCTGAGGTATTGATGAAGTAACAAAGGAAAAAAGTCAAAAGCACTTACTCCTCAGACATTCTTTGACAATTTTACAGCCCAAAATACAAAAAAGATCCAGGAGGAATAGGTAACAAAGGGATGAAGAAATATTGTCTGAACTGTCAGATGCAAACTGGCTGTGTGACATAACCGAGCATCTCGCTCAATTGAATAAGAAGCTGTAGGGACGCAAACAAGTCCCACCCAAAACTTGACCAATATAGTTGTGAACTGAGACAACCCTTATTTTGTTATTTTTGAGTACAGTTACAGTTGTGTGTTCATGCAGACACATAATAGCAATTTCATTACGAATTGAAAATGGGGGAGCCTGATGTAAACAAGTCGAAAGTCTTTCTCTGGTCTGCAACCCCTTAACAATTGTGTGTATTGAGCTGTACTGTACTGTACCCATTCTGCAATATGTTAATTAAAGTTAATTAAACAATCTTCCATTAGTTGGATGTATGCAAGGTTGTGTGCAGCCATTTGTTTTTGTAACATATGCTACATCTGTCCCATGTGTTCTTTGCAGCTCACAGTTGTTAGTTCTGCCCCTCTTGACTGTGACAAAAAGGTTTTGAACAAACTTAATGTCATAGCTTGTATTTGATTGTATTATCTTTGTTATTTACTTGAATGGTTTGATCATTGATTGATGGAGTAATATGGGGTTCTGATAAACTAAAATTATTTGTTAAAATAACATAAGCTAACATATATTTTTACATCTATGCAAATGCATATGCAATATGTATAACTTGAATAAGTAATAAATACAGAAACAACATGTTTAACAATATGTAAATGAGTAGCTACATTTATTTTACATTACATTAACATTTATACGGTCTTTGGCCCTTTGAGGGCAACCATAATGCTGATGTGGCCCTCTGTGAAAATGAGTTTGACACCCCTGATCTACAGCCATTTTAATAAAGAAATGTACATATTGGCCTAGATAAATACCACCGATACAAGCTTTTTGCAGGCAGGAGAGTGAAGACTAGTTTGGATAGCCCAACACCACCGCCATTCATCTGCGCTGTCTTCCCACTCCTCCATCATTAGTACCACACATTCTGCTGACCGCTAAACCTAAGCAGGCTGACTTACACACACAAACACAGCAGGCACAGCTAAACAACAGCATCCTGCTCATAATCAGACTTCTCTCTCCGCCTCCTACTTACCACTCTGTCCCCATATGACATCATGCCGTTCACAGGGATGATTAATCACAGTATTACGCTCAGAATCACGTCCAGCCTATCTTCTTAATGGAATCCTATCTCGTCTCGGGAGAGTATTGAGTGCAGTATTGATGGGGATGTGACAGGTGGATTGATTGATGGATTGCTTGTCCTGCCGAACCAGTTCAAACCTGTTCACGTTGCATTGACACAAATTGTCCTTTACGTTTTTTCCAAATTTGTGCAAACATAATAAAACACACACTCACGCACACACACACAAACACACACACGTTTACTTGGTCAAAACTGGGAACACTCCATTGACACATTCATTACATTCATTTGGTAGTTGCTAGGGCTGTCCCCGACTAAGGATTTGGATGGTCGATTTGGATTGGCCAAAATTTTCCGTTGGTCGACTTTTTTTTTTTTTTTTGTATCATTCCATTTGGGCTGTGGGGGGTGCTTAATGTCTGAAGAAGTCGACTGAAGGCTTCTTGTGCTCTGCAAAAGCATGCAATTTGTCCACTGATGGATACATCTTGATATTTGTCTAGTCTAGTGTGTTCATTAGATGGGTGAAATCCTCTTTCAGTGCCTCTGTGCCTGTTTTCGTAGGCAGTTAGCCTCTGGTATGCGTGCCATTAGCGTTAGCCACGCTTCTAGGCCTCTTTTCTTTTGGAAAGAATTGGAAAAAAATATTTAACTACGGCTCCTTTCGACCGATTAGTCGACTAACCGATTAATAGGGGTCAGCCCTAGTAGTTGCTAACCCTAACCTTATCCTTAACCTTAACCTTAATCCTAACCTTAACCACTAAGCCATCCTCAATCAGCTAGTTTGTAGTCTGAAATGCACACAAACACACACACACACACACACACACACACACACACACACACACACACACACACACACACACACACACACACACACACACACACACACACACACACACACACACACACACACACACACACACACACACACACACACACACACACACACACACACACACACACACACACACACACACACACACACACACACACACACACACACACACACACTGGTATGGTATGGGCTGGGCTGGGTCTGTTTTGAGTTCCTGGCTGGATGTGGTTTAGAAGGTCCCCTCACTTTCTGGTTTGAGGCCAAGGGATGTCAAGCCAAAAAACAACTGTGTGTGTGTGTGTGTGTGTGTGTGTGTGTGTGTGTGTGTGTGTGTGTGTGTGTGTGTGTGTGTGTGTGTGTGTGTGTGTGTGTGTGTGTGTGTGTGTGTGTGTGTGTGTGTGTGTGTGTGTGTGTGTGTGTGTGGTGTGTGGTGTGTGTGTGTGTGTGTGTGTGTGTGTGTGTGTGTGTGTGTGTGTGTGTGTGTGTGTGTGTGTGTGTGTGTGTGTGTGTGTGTGTGTGTGTGTGCACATGTATGCGTAAAAAGTGTGTTAATTCCCTGCAAATGTTAGCAGGCCAGCAGCTCAATAAACACTTTATTTAATGAAGTTCATCTGACAGCCAGGACCATAAAGCTCTCACAGCACAGCGCTGCTTTGCCTGAGGCTACCCTGTGTGACTTCTAAAACAACCAGCATTCCAGACACAACATCCATCACATCCTAGACAACACCATGTCTGCCCCTGGGAAAACCTGAAACTTTAAGGTGTCTCGCTCCTTCTTACAAACCCTGTGTGTGTGTGTGTGTGTGTGTGTGTGTGTGTGTGTGTGTGTGTGTGTGTGTGTGTGTGTGTGTGTGTGTGTGTGTGTGTGTGTGTGTGTGTGGTGTGTGTGTGTGTGTGTGTGTGTGTGTGTGTGTGTGTGTGTGTGTGTGTGTGTGTGTGTGTGTGTGTGTGTGTGTGTGTGTGTGTGTGTGTGTGTGGGGGGGGGGGGCCGGGTGTATGTGTGTGTGTGTGTGTGTGTGTGTGTGTGTGTGTGTGTGTGTGTGTGTGTGTGTGTGTGTGTGTGAGGGGGGTGTGTGTGTGTGTGTGTGTGTGTGTGTGTGTGTGTGTGTGTGTGTGTGAGGGGGGGGTGTGTGTGTGTGTGTGTGTGTGTGTGTGTGTGTGTGTGTGTGAGGGGGGGGGGGGGTGTATGTGTATGTGTATGTGTATGTGTATGTGTATGTGTATGCTGGTTGTGAGGGGCCTCCAGGTGGCTGGTCTTTCTAAGAGACAGTTAGCAAGGTATTGTTCAGTATCTGCTGGTATTGGTAGCTGCTCCGTGTGGAGGAGACGCTGCGTTTTATATCCATTTTTTTGTCTGTCATCTTTTCACCTGCTACTGTTATTTTGATCATGTGTGTTATTATCCTGTTTGTGTGCAACAATGTGGCCAATCAGGCACTTTTGTAACTAACTGTCTCTCAATATCTGATTTCATTATTAGTGTTTATGTCCTTGGCATTAAAATGTGTGTGTGTGTGTGTGTGCGTGTGTGTGTGTCTCTCTCTCTCTCTCTCTCTCTCTCTCTCTCTCTCTCTCTCTCTCTCTCTCTCTCTCTCTCTCTCTCTGTCAGTCATTGGCCCGTGGCGCCTGTTTGCTTCCAGCCAGGTATCTAGAGACAGAGCATAAGCGAGGGAGGGCAGCATACAGGTGAAAGAGGATGCGCAAGAACATCTGCTGGGCGTGTCGTTTCTGCACGCGCCAATTTGGCAGGAACACAGCGGCCGTACCCTACACACCCTACACAATCCATACTAACTCTAAAACCCTGTAATCTAATGAAGAGTATCCTCTGCACACAGACGGGACTGTCTGCATGTCGTCAGCACCCCCCCCCCCCCCCCCAGCAACAGGAGGGGTGGGGCGGTTATTATCTCTCCAAACTGGTCATTGAACACTTGAGACCCCAAATAGAATTCTAGCACACGCCCACCGCTTACCAGGGTTTGTGTCTGGAATGCTTTTTGTCGCGCCCCCCCCCCCCCCCCCCCCCCTTCTCCCTCAATGTTTTTCCAACGTGAATATCTATGCAATATTAAAATGTCAATTGACAAGTGTCATTGTTGTTATTAACACATTGACTGCCAGTCATTGTACTCATCAATATACCCAGTCTGCCACCACTGTAAGCCTATGGAGATGTGTACCTTCTTTGCAGGGCTATAACTTTTTAAATTGTATTGCTATATCGACATTACTATGGCCCATTCAACATCGATTATCTATCGTTCAGGATGTGGGAACGTTATACTTTTTCATCCATACATTCATACAAAAATACCGTCTAGAATATAAGTATGTTTTTATCGTTTTCTGCAGTAATTCCTAGAACGTGAGTTATAGGCCTAAACGCATAGATTATCGATTGCCGTTTCTTCCCTAGACACGCTATATTAAAAAATTCAAATGTATATGATCCGTATAGTTATGCCTCATCATGCGCGGAGGAAAGGGGGGGGGGGTCGTTTATAATTCCCCGATCATCAGTAAATGCTTTATGTAGGTTGGGTTGATTTATTGATCAGATGGTTTGTAAATAAAGAAATGTACAATTGGGCTGAAAATAACGTTAGTGTCCTCTTACCGTGCATCAAAGAGACTGGCAGTGAAAGATCCCAAGTATAGGATGTCGATCGCCTAGGTCCATTTCCGGTTTGTATGTCGCAATAAACGCCGAAATCATATAGATTATTAAGTTTATAAAGCGATCCATTATGTACATTGTGTCTGTCGGGAGTCATGCAACAATATCTGACGGCCGGATGAATTTAATCGACGCACAGCCCCCACTTCCTGTTGTTCGAGTGTAACTCGCCCGACCATCCACCAGGCGGCGGTATTGAGCCGCCGTTGCCTTCACCTTTAGGGTCCAGCTGCAGCGTCACGGGTGTATATATGAATTATGAATGCCATGGCGAAAAAATGAAATATTGATCTCAATAACGCTGTACAGCGAGGTCTGGCGGTCAAAGCATGGCGGGCAATAACGCTTGAAAGCGTTTCCGGCAGTGGATGTGTTAAAGGAGCTCCCGTCTTATACGGAGCTACGGAGCAATTTGATCCCGTAGATGGACCTGGCTGATGCGCCGTTATATTTGTTTGATCTGATACCAACCCGTCAGTTCGCTGTGTGTCAGTGTTCCAATGACACGCTCGGATGCAGGCTGCTCTTCTTGGAAAACGATATATTTATTTTTGCTTCACTGTGCAAACATGATATATTGGGCTCCATAAACAGATAAATAATACTTTTTTTTTTATCCACTTTTTCTCCCATTTTTCTATATTTTCTCCCATCCCAATTTCATATCATCCAATTCAACCCTCCCCTGTCACGAACGCTGTTTCTTGCCTCCCACAAGCCGGCTGCAATGTGGACTAAGTCATACATAGCACAAGTCCCCTCCGATACTCGAGGTAACAGCAGTCGCATCTTTTCACCTGCGCAGCTCGATCTCTCAGTGGCGAGGAGTAACGCATGGGAGGCTCACGCTGCCCCCGACACTTCCTGATTCTACTGCGCAGGTGCACCAACCGACCTGTAGGAGTCGCTGTCCACAACGCCTGATCCCCACCCATCAGTTTCCCACCCCCTAATACGGCCAATGTGTATTAGTACGGACGGCCAGCTAAACTGAAAGCAATGTGGAGCGCTGGGCTCGAACAGGCAAGCCCAGCGTCTCCGTCATCCGTGGCGAGCGCCTTGCCCACTACGCCACGTAGCCGCCCAGATAAATAATACTTAATATAATAACTAATTGCATACAAACATTTCTCCCTGCGGCGTGTTAAAACAGCGACCTGTGATCTACGACCTGCGGTCAAAAAACATTGCCCTTTCCGGGTCAAACTCCTACCTCCTACAATGTACCTGGCGCTTATATAACAGAAGCGTCACCCCATGGTCACATAAATCCATTACACATAATTACATCCATTTTGGCCCTTACAGTTGTAATATTATTTTTGACAGCCGTGGGAAACGTCAGGAGAATACTATGAATGCCAATGCAATTAATTTACACATGGACCTTACTTTCAACCTGTGACGTTGCCTCCCTTTGCACCTTTGTTAAGGTGTGGAGATATCCATATGTTATCAACTGGACAACTGAAAGGTTGGATGTTGTATCCCCCCTTTGCAAAGACCTGAAATATGACCACGCCTCTATTTGGATTAGCCTGTAAACAAAACAATCAGATCAAACTGACCTGAAAGGTTCGGCCTACTTGTTGCTAAGGGTAGTCAAACCTCCCTGCTACTTCCTACTACAATCGTGTCTCATTCAAGATATAGTAGACCTTCAGATAACAACACCTAATCTAGCAATACTTCAGTGACTAGTGACAGATATGTTGCCAGCACTTTGCTTTGGGTATGGAATCTTCACAATGCTGAGACTGTCTCTCTCTCTCTCTCACACACACACACACACACACACACACACACACACACACACACACACACACACACACACACACACACACACACACACACACACACCACACACACACACACACACACACACACACACACACACACACACACACGCACACCCCTGCAATTTGCATACCGCCCCAACAGGTCCACGGAGGACGCCATAGCCCATGTGCTGCACACAGCAGCATCACACCTGGACAAGAGGCAGGGGAACTATGTGAGAATGCTATTCATCGACTACAGCTCGGCATTCAATACCATAGTCCCCTCCATACTCATAGCCAAGCTCAGGGACCTGGGCTTGAACTATGACCTCTGCCAGTGGGTCTTGGACTTCCTGCCTGGCAGACCCCAGGTGGTGAGAGCAGGCAACTGCACCTCCTCATCCATCACCCTCAACATAGGGGCCCCCCAGGGCTGTGTTCTGAGTCCCCTCCTCTACTCCCTGTACACACACGACTGTGTGGCTCAGCGGAGTAGCAATACAATCATCAAATTTGCTGACGACACAGTGGTGGTGGGCCTGATCTCTGCCAACGACGAGAGGGCCTACCTGGAAGAGGTCAAGGTCCTGGCCGGATGGTGCCAGGAAAACAGCCTCTCCCTGAACGTCAGCAAAACAAAGGAGATGATTGTGGACTTCAGGAGGTCGGGGGTCAAGGACTACAGCCCCCTCAGCATCGACGGGGCACCGGTTGAGAGAGTCAACAGCTTTAAGTACCTCGGAGCCTACATATCCGAGGATTTGACATGGACCACACACATTGACAGTGTTGTGAAGAAGGCACGACAACGCCTCTACTTCCTCAGGCGCCTAAGGAAGTTCCAAGTCAGTCAGAAGATCCTTAAGAACTTCTACTCATGTACAATAGAGAGCATCTTGACCGGCAACATCACCTCCTGGTTTGGGAATAGCACTGCACAAGACCGAAGCAGACTACAAAGAGTGACACGTTCAGCCGAACGCACAATTGGAGGGGGGCTCCCCACCCTCCAGAACATTTACAACAAGCGTTGCAAGGGCAAGGCGAAGAGAATCATTAAAGACTCCAGTCACCCGAACAACTGCCTCTTTGAACTGCTGCGGTCAGGCAAGCGATACCGGAGTCTCAAGGCGAGCACAGAAAGACTCAGAAGAAGCTTCTATCCCCAGGCCATCAGGCTGCTAAACGAACAATGAATGAACACTACACAACAACAACAACCACCAAACGCACATAGCACACACATCCACACGCACACACTCACTTTAAACAAACACACTGTAGCACCCACTCCACACACTTTATAGCACACACCCACTTTAAACAAACACACTGTAGCACCCACTCCCCACACTTTATATTTATTGATGAAGGATTGCACTACAACTCGTACACCTTACTGTAAATTGTACCTAAATTGTACCTCATCCCATTTCTGCTTTGCACTATATAGTACTGTACATTAGTACACTGCATAGTATTGTATATTATATGGTAACTCAGAACATTGTACATATGTCTATACCGAACACTGTGACCTCATTTTCTTCTTCTAAAATTACATGCTATACTATGTTATTTGATACTATCTTGTCTAGCACAGTCTCTGGAGCGTAACAGTAAGAAGCATTTTGTATGAAAGTATTCTGTACTTCTGTATGACAACTATTAAAGAAACTTGAAACTTGAACAGTGACACACACACACGCCACCCACACATAGACCTACATAGGGTTTATCTTGGGACTAAGAAACTGAGATTTCCTTTGTGTGTGTGTGTGTGTGTGTGTGTTGTGGGTGTGTGTGTGTGTGTGTGTGTGTGTGTGTGTGTGTGTGTGTGTGTGTGTGTGTGTGTGTGTGTGTGTGTGTGTGTGTGTGTGTGTGTGTGTGTGTGTGTGTGTGAAATGCCACAGGGACGTGGGTCAAACTGTGGTGCTTTGATGGGAAGGACCACAGGCTAACTTTAAGGCCATTCATGACACACACCATTATGGACATAGACAGAGACAGAGAGAGAGAGAGAGAGAGAGAGAGAGAGAGAGAGAGAGAGAGAGAGAGAGAGAGAGAGAGAGAGAGAGAGAGAGAGAGAGAGAGAGAGAGAGAAGAGAGAGAGAAGAGAGAGAGAGAGAGAGAGAGAGAGAGAGAGAGAGAGGAGAGACAGGGAGAGACAGGAAGAGGGAGAGGGACGGAATAATTTGAATGTGTGCATGGATGGGTGTGTGTGAGTGTGACATTCAATCATACAACATACACATTTGCATAGTACTATAATAATTTGCCTTATATGCATACCACAACCTGATAAACTTCATCCAGCTATAAAGGAGTCTCAGTTCTATCTTTCAATTTATCCTGCCATCTAGCCACTCTTGCAGACTGACGCTATACCCCTGTTAGATATCCCACAGCAGTTACAGTATTTCTAGTATTGATAGTCGTATGGATTTTGTAGCCTGTGCCATTATAACATTAATAATGTTGTTTCAAATATACATGTCATTGTAATAATAGACCTACAAGCCATCATTTAGGGATGGTCACATGGTTCTTCACGTGGGGATCCCTGGGGTGTCGGTGGGCTGGGGGGTTCGGCGATGGGGGCTGGCCCGGGTCCGTCGGGCGCATGCAGGGGGCTGGTGTTCGACTCTGGGGAAGTCTGGGGGGAGTCTTGGTTGGAGCCTATGGCGCCTATGGCTTCCCGTCGCCGTGCATGGCGGTGTGAGTGGCGCACGTGCTGTTTGTGTTTTCCTTCGGTCATGACGTGCTTTATCGGGGGGGGGGGTCTTGGATGGGATCTGGTAGGGATGGATGTGTGGGGTTCACATGCCTTCGAGCAACATTGTACTTATTTTATGCCTATTCTTAAGTCTGCATGTTTACATTGCACTACTTTTATTGTTTTTTATACCTATTCTTATGTCTGCAATTTATGCATTGTTTTTTATTCTGTCAATTGTGTGCTGATGTTATGCCTATGTTAATTTATACTAATTGCTGTGGGGCACTCTGGACTGCGGTCCATGTGTGAAAAAGTACTATATAGATAGTTATTCATATTTATTTTGTTATATTGTAGAATGTGTGCATTGGAATGTCTGTAAAGACCTCAATTGTCTTTTCGAGAATAAATAAATGAATGAATGAATGTGCGTGTGTGTGTCGATTATGACCATGATGGCGATGATTGTATGATGATGAAGGTCTGCTGTGCGTCTGAACACGACTGTATGTTTCCCACCCCTCCATCTGCTCCAGACCTGGATTATAATCAGATTACCACTGCATAACCCCCCCCCCCCACACACACACACACACACACACACCACACACCACACACACACACACACACACACACACACACACACACACACACACACACACACACACACACACACACACACACACACACACACTCAACTCACATAACAATACACATTAATGCACACACACATATACACACATGTATATGCACACAGATGTAGTACATACAACCACACACATGCTCTGTCACATCACTTGGTAACACACACACAACAATACACACACACACACGCACACACACCACACACACACACACACACACACACACACACACACACACACACACACACACACACACACACACACACACACACACACACACACACACACACACACACACACACACACACACACACACACACACACACACACACACACATACACACACACTAATGGCACCCACTCTTAACATACAGCCACACACAGTGGGTAATCTGGGTCACTGCTGATGATTTGGAAGCGACACATCCATTGTCTGTGTGACCCAGTGCCCAGCAGCTAACCACGAAAAGAAGAAAGAAAAAAAACAGACCAGCATGCTCGCATCATTAGACTACTGCTACTACATCAGCATCAGCGGGAGAATATTAGATTGAAGAGTGAGTGGATTCACTCTGTCTGGATCCTCGAAAGAGGATGATGGTGTGTGGTGTGGCGTGTGTGTGTGTGTGTATGTGGTGTGGTGTGTGTGTG
>NC_140176.1:71849000-72032056 GCF_963971535.1 Notolepis coatsorum | reverse complement strand
TTAATTGTTGGTTTCAAATATACATGTCATTGTAAATAATAGACCTACAAGCCATCATTTAGGGATGGTCACATGGTTCTTCACGTGGGGATCCCTGGGGTGTCGGTGGGCTGGGGGGGTTCGGCGATGGGGGGCTGGCCCGGGGTCCGTCGGGGGCGCATGCAGGGGGCTGGTGTTCGACTCTGGGGAAGTCTGGGGGGAGTCTTGGTTGGAGCCTATGGCGCCTATGGCTTCCCGTCGCCGTGCATGGCGGTGTGAGTGGCGCACGTGCTGTTTGTGTTTTCCTTCGGTCATGACGTGCTTTATCGGGGGGGGGGGGGGGGGGGGGGGTGTCTTGGATGGGGATCTGGTAGGGATGGATGTGTGGGGTTCACATGCCTTCGAGCAACATTGTACTTATTTTATGCCTATTCTTAAGTCTGCATGTTTACATTGCACTACTTTTATTGTTTTTTATACCTATTCTTATGTCTGCAATTTATGCATTGTTTTTTATTCTGTCAATTGTGTGCTGATGTTATGCCTATGTTAATTTATACTAATTGCTGTGGGGCACTCTGGACTGCGGTCCATGTGTGAAAAAAGTACTATATAGATAGTTATTCATATTTATTATTGTTATATTGTAGAAATGTGTGCATTGGAATGTCTGTAAAGACCTCAATTGTCTTTTCGAGAATAAATAAATGAATGAATGAATGTGCGTGTGTGTGTCGATTATGACCATGATGGCGATGATTGTATGATGATGAAGGTCTGCTGTGCGTCTGAACACGACTGTATGTTTCCCACCCCTCCATCTGCTCCAGACCTGGATTATAATCCAGATTACCACTGCATAACCCCCCCCCCCACACACACACACACACACACACACACACACACACACACACACACACACACACACACACACACACACACACACACACACACACACACACACACACACTCAACTCACATAACAATACACATTAATGCACACACAATATACACACATGTATATGCACACAGATGTAGTACATACAACCACACACATGCTCTGTCACACTTCACTTGGTAACACACATACACTAACACTACACACACACACGCACACACACACACACACACACACACACACACACACACACACACACACACACACACACACACACACACACACACACACACACACACACACACACACACACACACACACACACATACACACACACACTTAATGGCACCCACTCTTAACATACAGCCACACACAGTGGGTAATCTGGGTCACTGCTGATGATTTGGAAGCGACACATCCATTGTCTGTGTGACCCAGTGCCCAGCAGCTAACCACGAAAAGAAGAAAGAAAAAAACAGACCAGCATGCTCGCATCATTAGACTACTGCTACTACATCAGCATCAGCGGGAGAATTATTAGATTGAAGAGTGAGTGGATTCACTCTGTCTGGATCCTCGAAAGAGGATGATGTGTTGTGTGTGTGCGTGTGTGTGTGTGTGTGTGTGTATGTGGTGTGTGTGTGTGTGTGTGTGTGTGCGTGCGTGCGTGTGTGTGTGTGTGTGTGTGTGTGTGTGTGTGTGTGTGTGTGTGTGTGTGTGTGTGTGTGTGTGTGTGTGCGTGCGTGCGTGCGTGCGTGCGTGCGTGCGTGCGTGCGTGCGTGCGTGCGTGCGTGCGTGCGTGTGTGTGTGGTGTGTGTGTGTATGTGTGTGTGTGTGTGTGAGAGAGAGAGACAGTCTCAGCATTGTGAAGATTCCATACCCAAAGCTAAGTGCTGGCAACATATCTGTCACTGGTCACTGAAGTATTGCTAGATTAGGTGTTGTTATCTTAAGGTCTACTATATCTTGAATGAGACACGATTGTAGTAGGAAGTAGCAGGAAGGTTTGACTACCCATAGCAACAAGTAGGCCAAACCTTTCAGGTCAGTTTGATCTGATTGTTTTGTTTACAGGCTAATTCAAATAGAGGCTTGGTCATATTTCAGGTCTTTGCAAAGGGGGAATACAACATCCAACCTTTCAGTTGTCCAGTTGATGTCCAGTGTGTGTGTGTGTGTGTGTGTGTGTGTGTGTGTGTGTGTGTGTGTGTGTGTGTGTGTGTGTGTGTGTGTGTGTGTGTGTGTGTGTGTGTGTGTGTGTGTGTGTGTGTGTGTGTGTGTGTGTGTGTGTTTTTTTTTTGTGTGTGTATGTACCCATATGCATTGGTGGAAAGTAACTTTGTAATACTGCAGTACTTTTAATTTCTTACAATTTCGAGGTACTTGTACTTTACTTTGTACATTTACTTCAATATTTCAATGGAAATATTGCACTTTTTACCCCACTACATTTATCCAAACCCATCAGTTATTAGTTACTTTTACTAATAGATTTTACAAAGAAGACAAGCCGAAATGACAAAAAAAGCACACCACATTACATTTAGATGTCAATGGATGGATTCAACACTCAAGCACTGGAATACACAAATGTTATATAGAATGTGTACTTTTTACTTTAGATTTGAGTACTGTGAGCAGGCACAGGGAGGCACCGGGTCACATGGCCTTACGCTTCCACACCCTCGCAGGAGGCGTGAACACTTTCCCCAAGGCAGTTGTCCTTCCGCGTTCAGTTTACGCCGCCTGATTGGCCACTGACGCTTCTCTCAACGCCCAATCACGTTACTCCTAATGCTCGCTCCTAACTTTCAGAACTTCTCTCAGTTCCACAAGTCCATCACATCAGCTACCTACCTGCATCAATATACTACTAACTATCAACTAACTCGCTACCGCCGTGCATCAATATACTAACTAACTAGCACATCAATGCACTAACTACTACCGCCGTGCATCGCTATACTGCTACCGCCGTGCATCAATATACTAACTATCACATCAATGCACTTCTACTACCGCGGTGCATCGCTATAATGCTGCCTGCTACCATACCAATCAACATCACATCAATATAAATAACGTATTGTTTTCATCTCTCTATATTAACGTAACTAGCTATTCATATCAATCGACATCACATCAATAGTTAGTATATTGATGCACGGCGGTAGCAGTATAGCGATGCACGGCGGTAATAGTTAGTGCATTGATGTGATCAGACCAAGTGGCTTCAGCTGGTCTGACCTCATTGTTGCGGGAAGGGGTTTCAGCAGTGTAGCAACTGTAGGCTGTAGAGTGGGCGTTATCGGTCTCCAAGGCCACTAAATGTAGTAAGTCACCCGTCAGCCATAAATCAAATCAAATGAGGGGGATGAGAAGGAAGCTGGCTGCTGTCCAGGAGAATCACTCCCATCTATGGTGTTTTGTTCTTGACCTATTGTGATGTTTCTTCTTGACTTGTTTAAAGAAGACATGTCCGGCCCATGGGGACATTAACGTGTGTTGTCGGGCCTTACAAATAAATTTAATTTAAGATAAGATAAGATATTCCTTTATCGATCCCCTTGGGGAAATTCAGGCATCATAGCAGTATGGGGGATGGGGGGGGGGGGGGTACAGGTAGTAAAAACAACACAAGCAGTGTAGACAAATAAGTCAATATAATTTACTATCTAACTAACTGAAATATACAGTATTCACAGTATCACATAAGGTGCAGTATGCATAAGGTAGTGTTATAATTTAGTATCTAACTAACTGAAATGAAATATACAGTATTCACAGTATCACATAAGGTGCAGTATGCATAAGGTAGTGTTATAATTTAGTATCTAACTAACTGAAATGAAATATACAGTATTCACAGTATCACATAAGGTGCAGTATGCATAAGGTAGTGTTATAATTTAGTATCTAACTAACTGAAATGAAATATACAGTATTCACAGTATCACAGTATTCACATAAGGTGCAGTATGCATAAGGTAGTGTTATTGTCCTTTTTAGCTTCCTATTAGTTCTAGTTGGATGTCTGGCAGCAGTCCCTGCCCACTGTTGTGGAGCCTGATGGCCGCTGGTATGAAGGACTGTCCAAGGCGGTTAGTTGAGTGTCGGGGGGTATGAGTCTGTGGCTGAACATGCTTCTCATCTTGACCAGCTCCTCGTAGAGGGGGTGGGAGTGATTCTCCTGGACAGCAGCCAGCTTCCTTCTCATCCCCCTCATTTGATTTGATTTATGGCTGACAGGTGACTTACTACATTTAGTGGCCTTGGAGACCGATAACGCCCACTCTACAGCCTACAGTTGCTACACTGCTGAAACCCCTTCCCGCAACAATGAGGTCAGACCAGCTGAAGCCACTTGGTCTGATTGGCAAGCACCGCATGAAACCAGGCAGGTTTGTCTCATTGTTCGAGAAGTCTGGGTTGTTGAAAGAACCTCTTGCCGTTCTCTTCTCTGGCGAGACTTGACTCATGGAGCACCAGGAAACTGAGCACTCACTCAGCCTAAACTGTGTGTTAAATGTTCCCCTTGGACGGCCTACAGCCTAAAAAGGACGCTTTTGGTTTAACCTGCGACCCGGTCTCTCGCCCCTTCCTTTCCTGCAGAGAGTCCTGTAGCACCGGGACGCGTCTAGTTTTTTACCAACGGATTTCCAGTTCCGCGTCCGCGTTCTGCGATCTGATTGGCCACTGACGTTTCTGGTGCGATCTGATTGGCCACTGACGTTTCTGGTCATGTGACATGTGTACCCAATCGCGTGACTCGCCCATTTCCGCCTCGAACAGCCTGCAAACTACCTAACGCCTAGTTTATCACTGGTTAAGCTTAGGCGACTCTTTCGAAGTTGGTTATGGTTAGAGTTTGGAATCAGGGCTGGTGTTCTATTGCCCTGCTCTAAGACAAATTCTAACCTAAAAATATCAAGTACATCTCCAATTTTACTTACTTCATGGATTTTTTGAGTGGAGGAATACAATATTATATGGGTATTTCTACTTCTACTTACGCAAAGGAACTGTGTAGTTCCGCTGTGTGTGTGTGTGTGTGCGTGCGTGCGTTGGCGTGTGTGTCTGACCTCCAAAGCCAGGCCTCATGGCGAAGTCATGCTCCTCGATCCTCAGCAGCTGTTCAGTCTTAATCAGCAGTGTCTTGGTGCTGTCCTGTTTCTTCAGCTTATGATCTATGCGCCTGGGGAAAGAACACACACACAGACACACACACACACACACACAAAGGACATGCTGAGTTGAGTGATTCGTGAGTTATAATTGAAGGGTTTAATTAAGACAAACAAAGCTTGTGGTTTTTATTCTACGTCTCTCTCCTTTCTAAACCTCTTCTCTCCTCATTACTCTTATACAGCTGAAACCACCCTGCCATTGATCCAGACACAAATAAACTCTCTCGTGCCCCGCCGTCCCCCACACACACACAAACAAACAAGAGAGAATACTAGTAGCCAGAAAATAAATGTCAACGACTGATATAGCCAGGGATTGGGAGCCATTGGGGCATTGTTCCAACGTGAACACAAAGGTCAACTCACTCGTACTACTAGACCAGCTCCCATCAGGCTTCTCTAGATCTATCTTTAGTGTTTGATATTTGTTCATTTTTAAGACCCTTATTGGTAAACTACCTCCTTATACTACATCGTTATTAGAATGGAATTTTGGTACCTATGGAACACGTTCAAGTGATTGCCTGGCTGGTCCTTAAATCAAATCAAATCAAATGTATTTGTAAGGCCCGACAACACACGTTAATGTCCCCATGGGCCGTACACGTCTTCTTTAAACAAGTCAAGAAGAAACATCACAATAAGTCAAGAACAAAACAAGAACAGCATAAGGTCCAAACATTTTTAAATAAATGCTAAATAGGGGGGGCAGGTGGCGCACGGAGATTACGTTCGTCACCAACACCGGGAGACACTAGATTCGCCTGTTCGAATCCAGCTCCCGGCGTTGCTATCAGCTTGGCTGGCCTCTCACACTGATACAATTGGCTGTATCAGGGGGTGGGAAAGCTGAAGGGTGGGTCCTGTGCGTTGTGGACAGCGACCCCTACAGTTCGGTTGGGGCGCCTGCTCAGCAAGGGTTGGAACTAAGGAGAGATAGTGTGGCCTCCCACACGCTACACTCTCCCCGGTGAGAACCTGCGCGGCCAGGTTGGCCTGCCCCAGGCTGCACATGCGTCGGAGGAAAGCATGTGACAGTCTCCGGTCTCCCGGACCAACAGTAGGGGAAAGTACGCAACAACCAGGAAGGGTGGGATGGGAGAAAAATCGGGAAAAAGGAGGGGAAGAAAGATAAATAAATAAATAAATAAATGCAAAATAAATGCAACACTTCCAGACATACCCCACGCGAAGGGAAGGAAAAACGTACACATCTGGTCACACCCACTTCTGACAGTTGGTGAAGCTCTTGCAGCCACGTGGTCCATTTTTGGACAAACTTTTTAGGAATTTCGTCGTCCCATGCAAGCCTTTCTTTGAACAGCTGCTGCATGAGCATCTTCGCAGGGAGGATTGCTGGGGCAAGGAAACCCAGTGGGTCGTAGATAGAACTGGTTACTGAAAGGATTCCTCGTCTTGTGACGGGTCTGTCCTTAAGATTTATCCTGAACTTGAATGAGTCGGACTCAATGCACCACAACACTCCTAAAACCCTTTCCACAGGGAGAGCATCGTTGGTCAGATCCAGGTTTCTCAGTTCGTTTGCTCTTTCGTTGTCTGGGACAGACGCAACCAGCCTGCAACTGTTACTTGTCCATTTGGTCAGGTGAAAACCTCCGTCGGCGCACAATGCGGTGAGGTCTGCTCGTAGGGCGATAGCTTGCGTTTCGTTGGAGACCG
Organism: Notolepis coatsorum; assembly: GCF_963971535.1. Taxonomy (NCBI): domain Eukaryota; kingdom Metazoa; phylum Chordata; class Actinopteri; order Aulopiformes; family Paralepididae; genus Notolepis; species Notolepis coatsorum. The sequence continues at coordinate 72,025,312 of NC_140176.1, read as the reverse complement.
ACTTTAGACGTCTACATTAGGGATGCCCCGAACACGTTTTTTGCCACCGATACCGATCACCGAACGTCGTGAGCCATATCGGCCGATACCGATCTGATACCGATCGTTTTTGATTAAAAGAAATTAAAATTTATTTCATCATGTATTAAACTAAAAGTGAATAGTTGACTGGGTCATTTTGTAACGGTAGCTAAGCTAACGTTAGCTCAGGGAGACGCTCGCCGACACGCCGTCCTCCCGTGTCTCACTAGACTAGACCCGTGTTTACATGCGTGCGGGAGGGGCTGGACTCGAGAGCAGACGCCGCACCACCGGTGTCTGAGACAGAACTCAGCAACAGCGAATGAGATCGGGTTTGACGATTGGTGAAAATAAAACATTATCACTGATCACGATCGCATATTTATACTGAATATCGGCCGATAACGATCGGTGGCCGATCGATCGGGGCATCCCTAGTCTACATAAAAGTTCTTGAGAACTGTATCTACAGCCTCAGGTGGAGACTTGCTCCTATTCTCTTGTGCTGTCCTCTGTAGAGCAAATGTGGCGCAGCTGGGTGAGGAGGTCGCACCGAAGAGGTGCACAACCATCTTGTACTCAGCGATGTCCTGGGTGATGTCTCCCTCGGGCCACCACAGGAAGCGCAGGAGATCAGTGTCTTCATCAGGCACGCGCACTTGGTAGTACATCTTTTCGATGTCAGCCATCATGGCATCATGGTCTGAAGCGAGTCAACACTCCGACCAGGGTGTTCGTTAGGTCTGGTCCTTGTAGAAGCTCACTGTTCAATGAGACTCCTTGGTAGCTGGCGGCGCAGTCAAACACCACACGAATCCTGTAAAGGCCGAATGAGTGTTTTTTGGTTATGGATTATTATTATTATTAATATTATTATTATCATTATTATTATTATTACCAATAGAAGGTTACGATTTATGGGAATGTTACGATTTATAGAAGGTTATGATTTAAGGGAATGTTATGATTATCTGTGTAGCCAGTTTGGTGGACTCTGTTGTACTGTGGGTGGATCATCACCTGCACCTGTGGGTGGATCAGCCCACGGCGCGGCGGAGATCATTAAATAGGTAATGGGAGCCAGCTGTGGGTTGGTAGCACGGGGAACGCATAATATTTTCTGACCGCTTCGGGACGTTTCCGGAGGCTTATAGAACGCTTCGGGAACGCTTTAGAATAGTTTTATCTTAGGAAACACTTTGAGTAATTAGAACCACGGTTATATGACGATTTAGGATCGCTTTGATCACCTCTCCCATGTAACCTACCTTTTCTAAATAAATCGGATCACCACGTCGGTATCTGATAACGGAACTCAATGTGTGGAGAGACTATTCTTTGGATGGAGCGTGTATGGAATCACTCCCCGTCTACCAGGAAGCGGACACAGGCAGGTGCCGCTACATTCAGTCAGAAAATATTATGCGTTCCCCGTGCTACCAACCCACAGCTGGCCATCAATAACCTGCGCGAGTCCTCCTTTGACAACCTGATGAGTCCTTCTGTCACTTTATTGAAGCGCGCCTCTCCTTGGGTGGCTCAATAACAGCGTATTTTCTTAATGCTTAATGAAGTGCGCCTCTAGCCTGGACTCACTTCAATAACGCATTCAGTCAGAAAATAAGCGTCTGACTATGCGTTATTGAAGTGAGTCCAGGCTAGAGGCGCACTTCAATAAGCATTAAGAAAATACGCTGTTATTGAGCCACCCAAGGAGAGGCGCGCTTCAATAAAGTGACAGAAGGACTCATCACTCATCAGGTTGTCAAAGGAGGACTCGCGCAGGTTATTGATGGCGACCCAGGTAGAGGCGCGCGTCAATAAGTGACAACTGACGAGGACTCGCAGATTATTGATAGCGACCCAGGTAGAGGCGCGTGTCAATAAGTGACAACTCTGACGAGAGGACTCGCAGGTTATTGATAGCGACCCAGGTAGAGGCGCGCGTCAATAAAATGACAACTGACGAGAGAGGACAGCAAGAGGACCGACGGCATCACAGCCCGAGGACATCGCTGTGATCAGCAGGAAGGATCGATCACCGACGGCAATTCACAGCCCGAGGACATCGCTGTGATCAGCAGGAAGGAATCTATCAACCACAGCCACCACAGTGAATGATCATCCCTCCCGAGGAAATCAATGGAACGCTCGTAAGTAGAAATCTATGAATGAAATACGGACTACTACTTACGTTGTGCGCGCACGGCGCTGTGGAATATAGAATAATTATAAAGTTGTTACGGATTGGCCAGTAACCATTAAAGAAAATGACTTATTCTTACCCTGGTGAAGAGGAGGATAATAAGTATGTGCAACAAATGCGAACAGCATGTAAAGAGAAGCTCGCAATTTGCACCAGCAAAAAACATGAGATTGAACAAAAAGTGCAATTAAAAGATGTAGAAGGTGTAAGCCAGCACCTGGCATTAATTAATATTGCACTCAAAGAGCTTATGTGTGCTAATGAGGCTCTACGAAACTGGATGCATATGATGGAAGACTGTGATGATGATGATGATGTTACAGCCAGTAGCCAGAAGATGGATGTATTCAATGCATTTATTAATGTGACGGATAATTGGTTGAAGAAGGAAAATAAGAAAAGCCAAACCCTAGCTCCCGGCCAAATTGAATCTGTGGTCCCAAGACGGATTGAGAGTGCTCAGGATAAATTGGATGAATTAAGTTCAAAGAGAGCTGAATTGGAGGCTGAATTAAGTCTAAAGAGAGCTGCATTAGAGGCTGCATTAAAGGCGGAGAGGGAGGAATTAAGTCTAAAGAGAGCTGCATTAGAGGCTGCATTAAAGGCGGAGAGGGAGGAATTAAGTCTAAAGAGAGCTGCATTAGAGGCACAATTAAATGCCACTGCACTTTCCGCCAGAGCTGCATTAAAGGCGGAGAGGGAGAAACTTGATATGGAAACAGACATCTCTGTATCAAAGGCCAAAATCAATGTAATGGAACGTTATGAATTAGAGGATAGATTAAGGCTACAGGAGGCTAATTTAAAGGCTGAATTAAAGGCTAAATTAAAGCTGCAGGACGCTAAACTAAAAGCTAAATTAAAGACTGAGACGGTCTCAGAAGGTCGACAGACATTTCAGCCACCCTCACAGCAGCTCCAGCTAATTAGCCACCAGCAACAGCAACAGGAGGCCAGACCGGCTGACAAGAAACAGTTGTACTCTGACTCTGTCATGAAGAAGACCTCTACCACAGGAGCCAAAGAGCAGCTGAGAAGAGATGAGGAGAGAGAGCGGAAGTACAAGCGTAGATGGATTGAGGATCAGCGACAACTTCTGCGGTTGCAGGGACAGCTTCAACAGGAGAGGGCCTACCTCGTGTCTCTACAGCAGCAACAACAACAACAACAACAGCAGCAGCCGCAACTACAGCAACAACAACAACAACAACAACAGCAACAACAGCAGCAACTACAGCAACAACAGCAGCAACAACAACAGCAACAACAACAACAACAACAACAACAGCAGCAGCAACAGCAACAACAACAACAGTGACAACAACAACAACAACAACAACAACAACAACAACAACAACAACAACAACAACAACAACAACAGCAGCAGCAGCAACAACAGCAGCAACAACAACAACAACAACAGCAGCAGCAACAACAACAACAACAACAGCAACAACAACAACAACAACAGCAGCAGCAACAGCAACAACAGCAGCAACAACAACAACAACAACAACAACAACAACAACAACAACAACAGAAGCTAGCCCAGAGCCTGGTCCTCCAGGCTCAGCAGAACCAGCAACAGAACCAAGTCCAGATGGCACCAACCCCGAAGTCTGCGGTGAGCCAGGCTCAGCTGAAGAAGAAGCCAGAGGAGAAAGTGAAGTCCCTTGACGGCAAACAAAGACAACAGCTGAAACAGCAGCAGGCAGCCGCCACCAAGCCACAGGTGGCTCAGGTTTCCACGCAACTGCAAAATAAGCTCATGAAGGATGCAGAGCGCAAAGATGACTGCACGGATAAACGGAAGGACAAGGACAAGTACAAGGACAAGAGAAAGGAGGAGAAAGTGAAGTCCCTTGACGGCAAACAAGGACAACAGCTGAAACGGCAGCAGGCAGCCGCCACCAAGCCACAGGTGGCTCAGGTTTCCACGCACCTGCAAAATAAGCTCATGAAGGATGCAGAGCGCAAAGATGACTGCACGGATAAACGGAAGGACAAGGACAAGTATAAGGACAAGAGAAAGGAGGAGAAAGTGAAGTCCCTTGACGGAAAGATTAAGAAGGAAGAGAACAGTTCTGTATTGGAAGAGAACAGTTCACGTATGAATATGAAGTCTGAGCATGAAGAAGACCTCTACCACTCTCCTAAACACCAGAAGTCTCTGAAGAGGGAGCGAGATGATGTAACAGGAATCGACTTCAAACCTAAGAAAATCAAGACTAAAAATGACAAGGTCAAGAAAAGTAAACAAGATGAAGAAGAGGACATCAAGCCCAAGAAGACTAAGAACAAGAAAGGAGTAGTGGTGGATGGAAAAGACAAGTTTGGAAGATCTCAGAGCAGAGACAACTCTGGAAGATCTAAGAGAAGAGACAACTCTGGAAGATCTAGGAGCAAAGAAAAGACTAAAAGATCTAAGTGCAAAGAGAAGACTGGCATATCTAAGAGCACAGAGAATGTACCTCTTCAAGAGCTAAACAAAGAAGATAGCCATGTCTGGTACAAGGTGTATCATAAAAGAAGGAAAGAGAAGACGACATGAGTGGTGCTTGATTCACATCATCATTCCAAGGCACCACCATGGCAAACTCTGGAGTGAGGTGGATTGTGGACTCTCAAGCCCCCCCCCTTTCAGCCCACTTTGGTAGGGTAAAGGGGAGGCTGACCAAGGTCCTGACAAGGTCTTGACTTTGAGAAAAGGAAACACAAACACAAGAATGTGAACATGATGCATTGGTGTATTGATCACATGACAATAATACCCAATTAAGACCAAGGAATATGCATCATTAAGACATTTAAGTTTATTATGGACTCTTTTTAAGTTATGAATTAATCATCGCTATGAAGATTTATTATTTTGTAACATGGAAAGTCCAGAATACCAGAATATGGACTCGGAATGAACATTATCATATCCATTATGTTGGACTACATGAGCCATGACAGAGCTGCCCCAAGCCCTCAAGACGGCAGCCTCTGGATGGCAAACACGAGCAGGAGCATCAGCCACACCGGTTAAAGAGAGAAAGGTGAGGCTTGGTGAAGATAATGGGGCCGGTAAGGACTGTGCCTTAGCCATTATAGTGGACTACACAGCGCCCAGGAACCCTGGCCGCTCGGACGGATCCTGGAAGCCTTTCCAGATGACAAAGGTTCAGTACGAAGTGCCTACTACTGGAGCCAAAAGGAGGATTGCCAGCCGTAAATGAACACTCACCTGGCCATGTTATTTATTTTGTAATTGTGTAAACACAATTAGGGGCCGGTGTAAAGGCCGAATGAGTGTTTTTTGGTTATGGATTATTATTATTATTATTAATATTATTATTATCATTATTATTATTATTATTATTACCAATAGAAGGTTACGATTTATGGGAATGTTACGATTTATAGAAGGTTATGATTTAAGGGAATGTTATGATTATCTGTGTAGCCAGTTTGGTGGACTCTGTTGTACTGTGGGTGGATCATCACCTGCACCTGTGGGTGGATCAGCACACGGCGCGGCGGAGATCATTAAATAGGTAATGGGAGCCAGCTGTGGGTTGGTAGCACGGGGAACGCATAATATTTTCTGACCGCTTCGGGACGTTTCCGGAGGCTTATAGAACGCTTCGGGAACGCTTTAGAATAGTTTTATCTTAGGAAACACTTTGAGTAATTAGAACCACGGTTATATGACGCTTTAGGATCGCTTGATCACCTCTCCCAAGTAACCTACCTTTTCTAAATAAATCGGATCACCACGTCGGTATCTGATAACGGAACTCAATGTGTGGAGAGACTATTCTTTGGATGGAGCGCGTATGGAATCACTCCCCGTCTACCAGGAAGCGGACACAGGCAGGTGCCGCTACAAATCCTTTTCTTCTGTGGGTGGAAGACTCCATGATGGGGAAGGTACCATACTTTTCCATCCTGACGACTTAACAGTCTTGTTGGTACTTTCACTGCATATCCTGCATTAAACATGTCACACATGAAGCTGGTGTACTCGGCATGGAACTCAGGATTCCTCTTCAGCTTGGTCTTGAGGTTTAGTGCTCGTTGCATAGCAGCACTTCGATTGTTTGACATTTGGACACTCGCTCTCTTCAGCGGAAGATTTATGTAGTAATGTCCATCCACATAGCGTGCAGAGCCTGACACAAAGTCCATGAAACGATGGTCCTCTTGTGACATCTCTAACTTGTCATCACAGTTTCGTTCGGGAAAGTCATGGTAATATTGCTGGAGAAGAAGCCGTTCTATACCCTCAGTCTCGACAGCAAGTCTGTTCACTGCAGCACTTGATTGTTCACCGTCACTCGCTGTAGTGTCCGTTGGCTCTTCCAGTGGACCATTCAAAATCCACCCAAGAGCAGTCTTGACCGCATATGGTCCGTTTGCTTGGCTGTGGATCACTTTCCACGGCTCTAGCAGCTTGTGTTCTCTTGTTCCGATGAGAAGCTCCACTTCGGCGTTGATGCGTGGCAACCTGACTTCGTTGAGATACGGCCATTTGTCAACATCCTTTTGTTGTGGAACGTTCTTCACGGAGACAGGGATGTTCCTCTGTGTGAACACTTTGGACAGTTCAATGAAGTTATTCTCCTCAAACCCACTAACTTCCAAGTCAGTGAGGATGTAATTCTCCACTCGCTTCTTTGCATTGATGGTGCTTAGCACTAGCTCCGTCTTTCTGCCTTGAATGTTCAATCGCTCCGCCAGTGTCTCTGTACAAAACGTAGCAGAGCTGCCTGGGTCCATGAATGCATAAACCTCCACAGCTTTGTTGCTTTTCTTGTTCTTTATTCTGACTGGCACTATGGCGAGCACGCAGTTGTCTCCGGCCCCAGTGCAGGCACTTAACACTTTGTTTTCCTCTGTACTGGCTGCGTTTCCTTGGGAGGCGGGTTAATCTTCTTTTGAGGCAACTTCTGTTGTCTTCTCCTTTGCACCTTTGTCTTGCCTTGCAAAGTGTAGCATGCTGGGATGCTTCATGGAACAGTGTTCACATGTCATTTTCTTTTTACAATCCTTGCTAAGGTGGCCTTTCACCAGGCAGCCGAAACAGAAGCCGTTCCTCTTCAGAAACTCCACTCTTTCCTTATGTGGTTTGTCTCTTAGCTTGCGACATTCTTCCAGGGTGTGACCTTTCTCACAGAACACACATGGCTTTGTAAAGGCACGGTTGAAGTATGTAGCATCTTTTGACTTTGATGATTCGCCTTTTTCATCATCCACTTGTTCAGCACTGGTAGCGAAGCCGCTTCCCCTTTTAGCTTCTCTTTGATCTTTCTTTCCGTGCTGAGGTTTCTTTGTATCTTTCTTGTCAGCTGTTGCAGAGTCGAGATCTCCAAAGAGAGGGTCAGATGTGATCTTTGCTTGGCGATCTACGAAGCTCACCAGATCTGTAAACTTGGCTCGCCTCCGACGGCGTTCTTGAAGGTCATATGCATGAACTCTCCAGCTCTCTCTCATCTTGAATGGCAGCTTAGCAACAACCGCCCTCATGGTCGTCGGATTGTCCATCTCTTCCATATAATCGACATCTTCCATAGCGTTGCGACAGCTCACAAGAAACACTGAAAAGGCGCTGAGGGCTTTCCCATCTTCTGACTTTATCAACGGCCACTTGCAAGCCTTGTTGATCAAAGAGTCGGCGATCTTCAGCGGGTCTCCGTAACATTCGTGAAGCAGCCTCACTGCCTCTGCATATCCACGCGCTGCAGTCATATGGTGGCAGCTCTTCACGAGGTCCTGTGGTTCCCCTCTGGTGTACTGCTCTAAGAAGTACAGTTTGTCAGCGCTGCTGTCGGCTCGTGCATCAATAGCATGATTGAAAGCTCTCATAAAGGATCTGAACTCTAATGGTTCTCCACTGAACACTGGCACGTCTCTTTGAGGCAAACGAGAGAGCTCCTGGTTCTTTGCGAGCATTTCAGCGAGGTCTGTCTGTCGCTGCATGAGCCGATATATTTCTCTAGCACTGTCCATTTGTTGCGGACTGTCATCGTGTAGTTGATGATCATCACATTGTTCCGTATCAGGTCTCAGCTGAGCGTGTCTTTGCTTGGAAGTACTTTTCACTGGAAACGTGGACACTTCTTTCTTTTGTGGCTTGGTGGGTTGGGCGCCACTCGTGCAGCCATACCCAGCTCCAGACTCAGATTTTACCTGGCGCAGAGTAGTCGACACGCGTTTGTTCCTGCTCACGTTGCTCCGCTGTTCCTCACATTCCTGATACACTTTGATCTTTGCATTGGATACTGCTAGAGCTGTATTGATCTCTAACTGTTCCCGTTCAGCTTTAAGCTCTGCTTCTTTTCTGTCTAATGCCTGTATTTCTGTCAGGGCTGTCCTCTGTGCCATGAGGGCAGCTCTGGTGGCTTCTTCTTTAATGCGCACCAAACTTGTAGTAGAAGAAACACCTGTGGCTACATTAGACACACTGTCCTTACTTGTCACCTCATTGTTACATGTTGCAGCCTGAATCCATTCTTCTATTATTTTTGTGATAAATTGTTCACATTTGTCTGCTTTAGGCTGAAACCACATTTCTTGATCAGCATTCTTTTCTTCTTCTTCACTGAGATATAACAGCACCAAGTGATTAAGGTTAATAAATTATTGATAGAATGTGTCATACATTCTTATTTCCCTTTGCACAATAGTTATATCAGGGGCTTGTTCCTCTTCATTTGCCAGAAGACTTTCTATTTCGTTTGATTTTGCAGTTATATATCGTATTTGCTTTCGCGTCCCGCTCTGAGCCTTATGAGATACCCCTTATCTCCTATGATACCTACTGTATCTCCCACGAAACAACTACATGCACCCCACCTGTATGGGGCCCCGCCCCCATGGTGGCACCGCCCATATAACCGTGACTCTGGTCACCAAAACACCCTTCCTCTATTTTCGTCCCAGCGTAATGGCTGCGTGCACCATACGTTAACTAGCAGGATGAAAAGATTAAGGAAGGTTCGTAATGTTGAGGGCTTACCGGAGGATTGTTTTTCCCTGGATTCTCCGGAGCTTGTTTCGACGACGCATGAGACCTGTGCTGGTGGTTCCTCGGCTGATGGCGACGGACCGAGGGGCAGCGTACAAGGTTTGACTAACGGGTCGGCTTGTACAAAGGTGAGGTCTGTGTCAGTAGGCATCGATGTCGGTGTTGGTCGTGCTGTGGAGTATGTTTCGGCACCAGGGCCGGGGCGGCTTGGCGATCGTTCCACTGTAGTGGGCGATGTCCTGGCGATCCTGGAACATGCTGTTGACGCTAATGCTACTACTGCTTTTTCTGCTGACACTGATGTTGACGCTGGAATGTCTAATAATCCCCGCCGCGGGATTCCGCTTTTCCCTCCTCTTGCCAGCTTCATTAATGAAGGTCAGTCGGTGGTGGATGTGGGGGGGTTCGCTGAGCTCTATTTACCTTTTTTTCTGGTGAAGGGGCTGACAACGGGGTGCAGGCCGGGGGTACCTTGGCTAAGCAGCCAGGTAGCTTCTTTTCTGTGCCCAGGCGGGGATGAACGACGTTCCGCCCGGCCGATGCTTGATAGCATATCGGCTCGGAGGGTGGCAGTATGGACGAATGAGTGGTATACTGCTGCAGGATGGCATTTAGCGGCGGCCAGTGTTATGGCTCAGCTGGCTACTTTCCTATCCAAGATGGCGTCGGGTTGTAGGTCTTTGGGTCCGACCGACATTGTAAACGTGATTCATGTTTGTGGTGTTATAGAGATCTTGACTCAGTCGCAAGCTATAACTGCGGGGAGGATTCGGATGCTATCGACTTTGGTTGTTAGGCATGTTTGGTTGGAGCAGTCTCCTCTTGGGGAAGAGGATAGGTTTTCTCTCCTCACGACTCCTTTTTCCACAGATAGTCTTTTTGGGCGTTCTGTGGAGGCGCAGGCGGTTATTGATCTGGGTCCTACACCGCCTCACGCTGTGCAGCCAGAGGTGGGAGCACGGTCTCGTCAACAACTGTGGCGAGATCCTCGACAGGCGGCCATGTTTCCCCCGCCAGTGGTGCCCTGGTTGGAGAGTCAACAGGGTATCGCGAGGCCGACAGCCTTGGCGGCCGAGGGATCGGCCATTTTGGGTGATTTCGGGTTTGGTAAACCAACCCGTCGTCATTTTGCCGCGAGCAGCCCGCTCCCCGTTCAATCCGCTCTCTGTTACCCTCAGAAGCGGGGCTCTGAGCGTTCTCTTTTGGCTGCGGGCCGCGAACCTTCATTGAAGCGTATGCGGCCCCATTCTTCGCTTCTCATGGGGGCAGGGGCTGACACCCAGTTGATGGCTGAGCCTGGGTCTGTCCGTGAGAATGTTCTGTCGTCGCGTGGTTCCTACACCGCAGGTTGTGGGTGGGTGGAACCTGGTGTTACAGCTGCCACTAGCTCCAGTGGTCAGCAGGGGGACTCGGTGCCTCTTCTGTTGAATGCTCAGCAGGGGTTACCCCGGTTTCGCCCTCGCCAGGCGTGGGGTATCGCGCTGTTGCCTCCCACTCCCGTCAAACCGGCAGTGGTCTGCAAAGGAGAGGCGAGCGTGATGTGAGTGGTAGCAATATCACTGCAGGGCTTCGGCGTGTAGGAGCCCATGGGGTCCTCATGCCTTGCGTGTCTAGCTGCGGAACAACTCCTCAGCATGCGCTGGAGGGGTGTTCAGGGGGCAAGTGTGTGTCCACAAGTTTGATGACAGCTCCTCCCATATCAAACCGGCCCTTTCTGTCGGGGTCCCCCCTTGGGTGCTTTGCACGACGGGGGGGACCGGGCCAACTATCTACTGTTCCTTGCGGCCCAGCGTCAGTTGACGGCGGGGGCGCTGTGGGATTATATTCACATATGGCGACGGGAATGCCCTGTGAGTCAGTGGATGCAGAGAACGTTAGAGGCGGGGCTGGTTTTGCAGTTCACACAGCCCCATCCTCCGTTCTCAGGTTTGGTGCCGACCCTATTATTAGGGTCAGACGCAGTGACAGCCCTGGCCGACGAGATCCAATCTCTGTTGGCGAAGCAGGCCGTCGTTGTGGTCCCGAGCGAGGACGCAATGTCAGGCGTCTACTCCCGTTATTTTCTGGTGCCCAAGAAAACAGGGGGGGTCAGACCTATACTGGATCTGTCCGCGTTCAATCGGTTGATTGTAGCAAGACCGTTCAGGATGTTGACCGTCCGACTCCTTCTGCTTGCTGTCAGGAGGGGGGACTGGTTCACCTCCATAGACCTGAAGGATGCGTATTTTCACATTCCTATTTTCCCTCCTCACAGGAAGTTCCTACGGTTCCTGTTTCAGGGCGTAGCGTACGAGTACCACAGAATGCCGTTCGGTTATTCTCTGGCTCCCCGCACATTCACCAAGTGCGTGGCGGCTGCTCTGGGGCCTTTACGTCATCGGGGGATACGAGTCCTATTCTATCTCGATGACATTTTACTCCTCAGCCGTTCAGAGGAGGTTGCCAGGTCTCATACTCGGCTAGTGGTGGAATTCCTCACCAGCCTGGGTTTTGCTGTGAATTGGAAGAAGAGTACACCTCTTCCCAGTCAACAGGTGGAGTACTTGGGCTTGACATTGAGGTCGAGACCCATGCTTGCGACCCTCTCGGAGCGGCGTCGGGAGGATCTCCGTCGCGCGCTCGAGGGTCTCCGTCTGGGAGGGACGATTACGGCGCTGCAGGTGATGCGTCTGCTGGGCCTTATGTCAGCTGCTCACACGGTGGTTCCTCTTGGCCTCCTCTTTATGAGGAGGATACAGAGGTGGTTTCTCTCTTTGAGAATAGATCCGGTGAGGGGCAAAGGGAAATGGTTGACGGTTCCTTTTTCGATATGGGGAGATCTCGCCCATTGGAAGAGGCTGGGTATCCTCTCCATTGGGGTCCCCATGGGCAGCAGGGGCTCACACGTCACGGTCTTCACCGACGCCTCTCTCACAGGTTGGGGAGGGATGTGTCGGACCCATGCAGTGGGGGGCAGCTGGACAGGTCATGCTGGCCCGGCTACCCTGCATATCAATGTGTTGGAGTTGAAGGCGGTTCTTCTGGTCCTCAAACGGCTCCACCGCCTGGTGGTAGGCAGGCATGTTTTGGTCAGGACGGACAATGTGACGGCGGCGGCGTATATCAACAGGCAGGGTGGGACTCGTTCCGCCCGCCTGCTCCGGGCGGCGCGCGAACTGTTGCTATGGGCATCCCGCAGGCTGCGCAGTCTGAGGGCGCTCCACGTTCCTGGTACGGAGAATGTGGGGGCGGATATAATGTCTCGGGCGGTCTTCGTCGTGACGAGTGGGAACTCCGTCCCGACATAGTCAGACAGATCTGGGATCGGTTTGGGGAGGCCTCGTGGATCTGTTTGCGTGCCGACGTTCTCACAAGTGCCCCTTGTGGTTCTCGCTCAGTCGAGCAGATCATCCCCCCTTGGGGGTGGATGCCTTCTCGACCTTTCCGTGGCCGCCCGGTCTTCTGTACGCCTTCCCTCCGGTACAGCTGTTGAGTCAGCTGTTGGAGCGGATACGGAGGGAGCGCAGGACGGTGATCCTGGTCGCGCCGGACCGGGGCACGTCAGTGTGGTTCCCGGTCTTAATCCAGCTTCTGGTCGCTCCTCCTTGGGTCATTCCGTGGTCAGCGACGGCCCTCTCACAGCACAACGGAGTGTTTTTCCAGCCTCCGGTGTTGGGTCAACGCCTGGTGGTGTGGCTGGTGGGAGGGTGAGTCTGGAGAGGATGGATCCCTCGGTGGTTGGGACAGCTGTCCTTCAAGACCGCGTTCCTACTGGCTGTCACTTCCGCTAAACGCGTAGGTGAGCTCTGTGCTCTCTCGGTACGTCCAGAGTGCCTGTCTTTTCGGACCGATTGCGGTGCCACTCTGCGACCTAATCCTGCTTTCGTGCCTAAGAATATCCCGAGTTCCTTCCGCTCCCGGGATATTGTGGTTCAGGCTTTTCGTCCTCCTCCTCACACTAGTGAGTTAGATGCAGGCCTTCACCTGTAGCAGGCAGTAGCCGCTCCGCCATTAACGGGGTCCACAAGCTCGAGCGATCATGACTCCATCTTGCTATTTCCGGCATATCAACAGAGATCACGTGACGCCGTCGTGTCACGTGAGACTAAGAAGTGGACCGACGAATCAGAGGCCACGCTCAAGGACGTGCTTGCAGACACGGACTGGGATATGTTCATAGGAAGTGCCAGTGACGTCAGTGAATTAGCAGACATAGTGGTGTGCTACATAACAACAATAGCTGATGGTATTGTCCTCAGGAAAACGGTGCGGATTTTCCCAAACCAGAAACCGTGGGTGGATAGCACTATTAGAGCAGCTCTGAACTCTCGTACCACCGCCTACAACCTGGGTAGAGAGTCAGGAAACATGGAGGAGTATAAGGCTTCAGTCTATACTCTACGCAAAGCAGTCAAACTTGCTAAGAGGACATATGCTGACAAACTGGAGACACAAATGGCACAAAACGACACAAGAGGATTATGGCAGGGACTGAAGTCAATAACTGACTATAAAGTCAGCGCCCCGTCAATGGGGAGCGACGACGCCTCCCTCGCGGACAAGCTCAACACCTTCTACGCTCGGTTTGGTGTAGACAGTGGCGCTGCTGGCTCTCCGGCTAGTGACGTCACTGGCGCGCCGGCTGTTGTGGAGGGGGGGGGGCAACCGCGAGGGGGGGGGGACGCTCTCTCGTTGTCGGAACACAGTGTGAGAAGAGCATTTATGCAGGTGAACACCAGGAAGGCTGCTGGCCCAGATGGCATAACAGGACGTATACTCAAGACCTGTGCCAACCAGCTGGCCCCTGTGTTCACCGTCATATTTAATCAATCACTGGCGGAGTCAGTGGTCCCTGCCTGCTTCAAGAGGTCTACCATCATCCCTGTGCCGAAGAAACCCTCCCCAGCATGTCCAAATGACTACAGACCAGTGGCACTCACTTCTGTGGTCATGAAATGTTTCGAGAGGCTGGTCAAGGACCACATTTGTGCCTCCCTCCCCAGTGATATGGACCCTATGCAATTTGCATACAGGACAAACAGGTCCACCGACGACGCGGTCTCCCAGGTACTGCACAGCACCCTCTCGCACCTTGACCGTCAGAAGGGGGGCTATGTGAGACTGTTGTTCATTGACTACAGCTCAGCGTTCAACACCATAGTCCCCACCAGACTGGTGGACAAGCTGATCGAGCTAGGTCTGAGCTCCGCCCTGAGCGCCTGGGTACTGGACTTTCTGAGCGAAAGACCCCAGGCGGTCAGGGTGGGGGGTCAGACCTCCAACACCATCACCCTGAGCATCGGGTCCCCCCAGGGCTGTGTTCTGAGCCCCCTGCTGTACTCACTCTACACACACGACTGTGTGGCCAAGTTCAGCTCCAACTCCATAGTGAAGTTCGCAGATGACACGGTGGTGGTGGGGCTGATCTCGGACAACGACGAGAAGGCCTACCGGGAGGAGGTGGAGGTACTGGAACGCTGGTGCCAGGACAACAGCCTGCTCCTGAACATTGGCAAAACCAAGGAACTGATCGTGGATTATAGGAGAGGACAGCAGGAGACACACACACCACTGATGATAAACGGGGCTACCGTGGACAGGGTGAGCAGCTTCAAGTACCTGGGGGTCCACATCTCAGAGGACCTGACATGGTCAACACACATAGGCACAGTAGTAAAGAAGGCGAAACAGCGTCTCTACCACCTGAGACAGTTAAGGAAGTTCAGAGTATCGGGGAAGATACTCCAGTCCTTCTACTCAGGAGCTGTAGAGAGCATCCTGACCGGAAACATCACTGCCTGGTATGGAAACAGCACGGCACAGGACAAGAAGGCCCTACAGAAAGTGGTGCGCTCAGCCGAGCGTACCACGGGTATTGCACTACCCCCCCTGCAGGTTCTATACAACAAGAGGTGCAAATCCAGAGCCTGCAGGATAATGAAAGACCCTCACCACCCCAATAACAGCCTGTTTCAGCTGCTGAGGTCAGGCAGACGCCTGCAAATCTCAGCTACTAGGACAGAGCGGTTTAGGCTCAGCTTCTTCCCCCAGGCCATCAGAGCCATGAACAATGTACATTGAGTGCTCAGAACATTGAACTGTCCACACACAAGCACACATGAACACACACACGACACGCACACTGTGCACGCTCACACACGAGCAGCCACTTAACACTTTAACATGAGCGGGCACACACTCATGTCGCACACACGCACACTTATGGCCAAAGGAAAGGTCACTTTAAATTAGAATAACAGGAACAGTGTATTGCACTACCAAAGCTAACTAGCATGTCACACATGCGCTGTAAATAACTGTACAGATACCGAGATGTCACTCCATGTTACCTGCTATCTGTTACTGCACAATGTTGTTTCTTCTTTTGATTCTATTATATGTACCACTGTATTGCACATCGTTGCGGGCAAGACCACCCGCATTTCATTGTATACCTGTATGCCGTGACAATTAAAACTCTTGACTTGACTTGACTTGTCATGTCCAGTCCGTGCTTTGGGGATTTACCTCAGCCGTACTCAGGACTTCAGGGTTACCGACCAGCTTTTTGTCTGTTACGGTGGGGCTTGTGTTGGTAAGGCACTGTCGAAGCAGCGCCTGTCCCATTGGTTGTGCGAGGGTATTACCCTCTGCTACACGTTGGCTGGGCAGGATCCCCCTGGGGGCATCAGGGCGCACTCCACTCGTGGGGTGGCTGCCTCTGCCGCTCTCCTGGGTGGGGCCTCGGTGGAGGACATCTGTGCTGCGGCTTCATGGTCCTCCCCGGGCCCCTTTATAAGGTTTTACCTCATGGACATGACCGGGGGTTCTGTCTCCCAGGCGGTTCTGGGGTCTGTGGCCTTTCCTGCTTCCCGTCCTTTGGTCGGGTAGCAGGAGTGTATGGGTATGGGCCACAGTGTGTTGAGTCACACGTGGTTCCGCCTGTACGGTGTGTTCAAGGGGTTCTAGTTCCCTCTTGTTCGCATTCAGGTGGAGTTGACTGCGCCCCCCCTTCATTAGGAAGGATGGGGTGACAGGGCTCCCCGCACCCCTTGATGTAGGCTTACGGGTCCTCAGGGGGTACATTTGTCGGGTCTCGCGTCCGCTCTTCCCCATATCTCATAAGGCTCAGAGCGGGACGCGAAAGCAAATACGATATATAACGATAGGTTATGTAGATAACCTAGTTATATTAGTATTGGCTGAGCGTCCCGCTCTGCGCGGCCCTGAGTTCCCTCTTGAGGGATCTTTTCCTGGGACGGGATTTGGCGAGGAAGGGTGTTTTGGTGACCAGAGTCACGGTTATATGGGCGGTGCCACCATGGGGGCGGGGCCCCATACAGGTGGGGTGCATGTAGTTGTTTCGTGGGAGATACAGTAGGTATCATAGGAGATAAGGGGTATCTCATAAGGCTCAGAGCGGGACGCTCAGCCAATACTAATATAACGTTAATCGACACCGACATCGTTAATTGTCCTAGCTTGCATCTCCTGGCTTTTATAAGCCCAGTCAGCTTGTCTTCTAATCCCTTGGGTGTTAGCTCCCTCTTGCGGACATTCTGTGTAACTGCACCCTCAATCTCATGCTCCGTGGCTTTCGCTGCAGTTTCACTGTCGGCCATCTTTGTTGTTGTTTGATGAGGAGATACCCAACTTGAGAACGGTAATGATTTAACTCTTTTAATTATATTCTTCTTCAGGTGTCGCTTGAGACACTTTTGATAAAGATCCAGACACTTTTCTTTATTCAGTTGACATGCACAATGTTCTTATTTGTTTCGTTTTTCTGTTCTTGCCTTGTCTCACTACTAACTGAGTTATGGGCGCCGCACTGTGTGGCAGCAAGTCTAGTGAGCTCCTGCAGTATGCTGTGTTTTTCTGTGTTTCGTCAGTGTTCTCGTTATGTCAATTCAATCGATCATGGCCACAACTTCAAGTAGAGTTGTATACACGAAGCAAGCTCTCCTTGCACTGCGAGCGGCTGCTAAGGATGGAATTAAACACACTATACCGGCGACGCTAAGGGTAATGTACCATGGATGTAGGGCTGGGGCTAAGCTAAAAGCTAAGCTATCAGCTAAGAAGATGCAATATAAGCCATCTATACCGTCAATCGTGATGGGCAACGTCAACTCCCTATCTAATAAGTGTGACGAGCTGGAGGCATTGGTGAAACACCAAAGAACTTACCGGGAATGTAGTTTGATGTGTTTCTCTGAGAGCTGGCTGAATGATAACATCGCGGACTCCTGTGTTGACATACCAGGCTTCACTGCAGTCCGTGCAGACAGATGCCAGAACGAGCGGTAAAAGCAAAGGAGGGGGTCTAATCCTCTATGTGAATAATCGATGGTGCAACCCGGGTCACATAACAGTTAAGGAAAAGATGTGCTGCCAGGATGTCGAACTTCTAGCAGCTAGTATCAGGCCCTACTATGTTCCCCGGGAGTACTCTCACATAGTCGCCATTGTTGTTTACATCCCCCCTTGCGCTGTCCCGGCATGGCGTGTGACGTCATCCACGACACTGTCGCAAGATTTCAGACTCAGCATCCTGATGGATTCATCCTGATCTCAGGTGACTTTAACCATGTCAGCCTTGCCTCCCATCTAACTGGCTTTGTACAATATGTTAACTGCCCCACAAGAGAGAACAACACAACACTGTATGCAAATGCCAGGGAAGCATATACTGCCACAGCACTCCCACCAATTGGCAGATCAGATCACAATTTGGTTCACCTTCAGCCCTGCTACAAACCCTGTGTGCAGAGGCAACCTGTAACCACCCGGACATTTAGAAAATGGACACCAGAGGCCAGTGAGTCCCTGAGAGCCTGCTATGAGTGTACAGACTGGGATGTATTGCAGGACACAGACGGGAATATGGGGACCTTGGACACTGACAGGAAGGCTGACTGTATCACCAGTTACCTGACCTTCTGCAGGGACATGATTGTACCAGCAAGGACTGTGCGCTGTTTTTCAAACAACAAGCCCTGGATCACCGCTGACCTTAAGAGGCTTGTTAATGAGAAAAAGGCGGCATTCAGGAAGGATGACATAGAGAGGCGCAAGCAGGTGCAACGGGAATTAAAGAGGAGTCTGAAGCAGGCCAAGGAGGACTATAAGAGGAAGGTGGAGAGGAAGCTGCAGCACAACAACACCAGAGAGGTGTGGAGGGGAATGAAAACCATCACCGGCTATAAGCAGGTAAACTGCCAGGCAGAGGGTGATGTGGACAAGGCCAACGAGTTTAACCAATTCTACAACCGGTTTGACACGGCAGCCAGGGCTCGCTCTGCCCCTGTTGACCAGGCCACACCAACACCCCCTCCCACCTCTCCAGCTGCAGCTCCTCCCCCTGCACCATCTCCTCCTCACTGCTGCAACCACAACTCTGCAGTTCCGCTCCCTGGCCCCACCCCCTGTCACCTAGCCCCCCCCCAGTGACCTAGTCCCCCCCCCCTGTCACCTGCCCCCCCCCCCCCCCCTGTGTCACCCAGCCCCCCCCCCCCCCTTGTCCCTCACAGTAGATGAGGTGAGGGCGGAACTTAGGAAACTGCGTCCAGGAAAGGCGGCTGGCCCGGATGGCGTGTGTTCGAGGCTGCTGAAGCTCTGTGCAGACCAACTGGCTGAGCCGCTCCAGAAGCTCTTCAATATGAGCCTGCGGGACATGAGGGTGCCGGTCCTGTGGAAAACATCATGTCTTGTGCCGGTACCCAAAGCTGGGCGCCCGGCCGAGCTCAACGACTACAGACCGGTGGCCCTCACGTCACACATCATGAAGACACTGGAGAGGCTGCTTCTACACCATCTGAGGCCACAGACTGAACACGCCCTTGACCGCCTGCAGTTTGGGTATCGGGAGAGCATCGGGGTGGACGACGCGGTCCTCTACATGCTCCATCGGGCCTACTCCTACCTGGATGAGCCGGGGAGTTATGTGAGGATTATGTTTTTTGATTTTTGAGCGCTTTTAATACTATTCAACCTCCCATACTTAAAGACAAGATCAGGAAGATGGGGGTGGATCCCTCCTTCACTTCCTGGATCACAGATTACCTGACAGACCGACCACAGTTTGTCAGAATGGGCAACTGTGTCTCAGAGACAGTGGTCAGCAGCACTGGGGCTCCACAGGGGACTGTTCTCGCTCCGTTCCTGTTCACCCTCTACACGGCAGACTTCAACTACAACTCTGAGTCTTGCCACGTCCAAAAATACTCGGACGACACAGCGATTGTGGCGTGTGTGAGGAAGAGACAGGAGGGAGAGTACAGGGACCAGGTGGGAGCCTTCAGCGACTGGAGCGAACGGAACGGCCTTCTCCTGAACGCAAAAAAGACCAAGGAGATGGTACTGGATTTCCGCAGGTCGAAACCACCTCTGCAACCAGTCAGCATACGAGGAAACAACATTGCGACGGTGCAGACATACAAATATTTAGGCGTGCACCTGGACGATAAGCTGGCCTGGGCTGCTAACGCGGAAGCGCTTTACAAGAAAGGACAGAGCAGGCTGTTCTTCCTTAGGAGGCTCAGGTCTTTTAATGTGTGTGGGGAAATGTTGTTTATGTTCTATCAGGCAGTGGTGTCAAGTGTGCTCCTCTACGCCGCTGTCTGTTGGGGTGGTAATACCACGGCCAGGGATACCAGACGGCTGGATAAGCTGGTCAAGAAGGCTGGCTCAGTGGTAGGGAGGAGACTGGACCTACTGGGGACCGTGGTGGAGAGCCGCACTCAGAGCAAGCTGCTGGCCATCATGGGCAATACCAACCACCCTCTCCACCACACCCTGGTGGGGCAGAGCAGCAGTCGCAGCGGACGGCTCATCTCCCTGCACTCACGGACTGAGCGGCACAGGAGGTCCTTTGTCCCCACAGCCATCGGACTGTACAACAGCGTATTATAGTGCAGGGGACCTGACCTCTGACCCACACACCTGTTTTTACACCTGTTTTTACACCTGTTTTTACATCTGTTTTTACACCTGTTTTTATACACCTGTTTTTATCTAATCACGCTCATATTTAATATTGATGGGTATGATTTAATTGAATTTTATCATGTACTTATTTTTAATTCATGATGCAGACATAACGTGCAATAACTGTATGGGAACGGTCAATGTCTGTATACTATGTGAGCTGCGAGATACCCTGAATTTCCCCAAGGGGATTAATAAAGTATCTATCTATCTATCTATCTATCTATCTATCTATCTATCTATCTATCTATCTATCTATCTATCTATCTATCTATCTATCTATCTATCTATCTATCTATCTATCTATCTATCTATCTATCTATCTATCTCTATCTATCTAACTAGGCACTTCAAGTTCACTGCATATAAAGACTCTCGCACATGCGCAGTAACACATCTAACGTACATGTAACGTTAATTCTTAGAATAATTCGCAACTAAACTATAAATATGGCTTATAGCATACCACAGCATTACAAATTAGACCTGTTGCAGAAGCACAGCTTCATCACTTTTCTGACGCCTTCATGATGGGACGAGCCCGTGTTGCTCCAACAAAGCAAACTACTATTCCACGAATGGAATTGACAGCAGCGGTAGTGGCCGTGAACACTGACAAGATGTTGAGACGAGAGCTCCAGATGGACCTTCGTGACTCGACATTCTGGACTGACAGCACAACCGTGTTGAGATATATAGAGAATGAAACACTGCGTTTCAAGACCTTCGTTGCCAACCGTGTCGCCACCATCAGAGATGCAACGAAGGCGCACCAATGGAAGTATGTCAATATCTCAATCAACCCTTCCGACTGTGCTTCCAGGGGGCTTACACCTACCAAGTTCATGGAGAGCCCTAGCTGGTTTCATGGTCCAGCTTTCCTTCGAGAACCAGAGAGTCAATGGCCGGACAGACCTGCCGAGATGAAGGTCGAAGAGGACGACAGCGAGGTGAGACACGTACATCTTACACACGCAGTCGAAGACACAGATGCTGTGAACAAGCTGATAAACCACTATTCCAGCTGGTACAGACTGAAAAGAGCCGTCGCCTGGATTCTCCGACTGAAGGATATGCTGCTACAGTGCTGTAGGAAGAAGAAGACAGATCTACAAACAGCAGATCCCGATGGTCAAACAAGAACTGACAACCAGAACGACAGCAAGACGATGCCAGACCTGGGCACCTTGACAGTTGAATGTCTAACGAGAGCTGAGATGGAGATCATCAGATTCACTCAAAACCAGCAGTTTCCTGAAGAAGTACTCATGCTGGAGAAAGGAAGCAACGTGAGGAAGAAGAGCAGTCATCTAACAAAGCTTGACCCAGTGATCCAGGATGGAGTTCTGAGGGTCGGAGGCCGTCCCTGTGCATCTGCTATGCCGGAGCATGTGAAGCATCCGGTCATCATCCCAAAGGATTCGCACGTCACTACACTGATTCTGAGAGACACTCATGAGAAAATCGGACACTGTGAAAGAAACTATATGCTCTCACGTTTGCGTCAAAGGTATTGGATCCCCTCAGCGAACTCAATGGTGAGGAAGTTCTTGTCAAGATGTGTGGTCTGCAGAAAAGTCAAAGGCAAGACCCTCGGACAAAAGATGGCAAACTTGCCTCCAGACAGGCTAGAACCTGACAAGCCCCCTTTCACTAACGTAGGGGTGGATTATTTTGGTCCGTTTGACGTGAAGCAGGGCCGCAGCACTGTGAAGAGATATGGCGTCCTGTTTACCTGTCTCACTACGCAAGCAGTACACCTTGAAGTAGCGCACTCGCTTGACACTGACTCGTGTGTGAATGCAATCCGTCGTTTTCTGTGCAGGAGAGGACAAGTGGCAGTTATGCGCTCAGACAATGGGACAAATTTTGTAGCCGCTGAGCGTGAGCTGCGAGAGTCGATTCAGCAGTGGAATCAAGCAAAGATTCAAGATGCACTGATGCAAAGAGGAATCAAATGGGTTTTCAACCCACCTGCAGGCTCACATTTTGGAGGAGTCTGGGAGAGACAGATCCGATCTGTAAGGAAAGTAATGAGATCTGTGCTGAAGGAACAAACAGTCAGTGATGAGTGTCTACACACATTGCTGTGTGAAGTGGAATACATACTAAACACACAACAACAACAGACGACCCTTCAGATCTCGAAGCATTGACCCCTAACCACTTACTACTGATGAAGAAACAGCCAGTCATGCCGCCTGGACTGTTCAGCAAGGAGGATTCATATGCACGCAGAAGATGGAAGCAGATACAATATCTCGCCGACTTATTCTGGAAGCGATGGGTGTGTGAGTTCCTTCCCCAGTTGCAAGAGCGTCAACGATGGGCCCAGATCAAGAAGAATCTGTCAATTGGAGATGTCGTCATGATCTTGGATGAATCAGCGCCACGGAGCTCATGGTTGCTGGGAAGAGTCGCTCAGATCATTCCCGATGCAAATGGACTTGTGAGTCGTGTGCTGGTCAAGACGAAGACGAACACCCTTGAAAGACCTGTCGACAAGCTGTGTCTCATCTATGAGAAGGACAGTTAAACAAAATAACTTTGATCTACATATCCTTTGTACGTTCATTACATTCACGCTAGAATTTGCTTAGCATATAGGATAATGCTTTATGTTTGAAATTTACGTTGGCTCTAGTTTGTTTATTGAGTAATTGGCAGCCTGCTTGTCTTCCAATTAGAGGCCGGAAATGTAAGAGCCAAACCTTGAAAGGTCATATTTTGAATATATTTGTATTTTATATATTTAGTTATTGCATAGAAAACGAGCAGTAGTTTAATTTGTAATGCTGTGGTATGCTATAAGCCATATTTATAGTTTAGTTGCGAATTATTCTAAGAATTAACATTACATGTACGTTAGATGTGTTACTGCGCATGTGCGAGAGTGAAGTGCCTAGTTAGTAGTGAGACAGTGCCCATGCAGTTTGGAAGCACATAACTTTTTGACCGTAGTCCATGATCCTAGTTCGGTCTATATATGAAGAATGATGTTGTACTTTGTGACTGCCTAAAGAAACTAAAGAACCTTCAAACCATATTCTGGAGTCCGTGAGTGTGTACATCATAATTGTGGATACAGATTGGTATTAGCCATTGGACACAAGTCTGAAACCCTTTTGCTGCCTGCACTGAAAATGAAATGGTAAACGAAAGTCTAAAGAAATCCTGCCATTACACCTAGCAATAGCTAGCCATATCACTGAAGAAGGACATTGTCCGAAACATGTCTGCTTTTTTATTCAGGCTGCCATTAAAAAACATTGAACCTGTGAGTGCTGGTCCGGCTACCCTGCTTTTTGATATACCTAGCAATAGGAAAAAATGCACCACAGGCAATGTGGAGGAGAGAAACCTTAGAAGGGCCATTCAAGGATCTCCCTTCTTAGATGTCGGTGATAGTAGTGTTGCAGTAAAAACAGGCGAACAGTTGGTAAGCATGCACTCATGTGTGTAGTGAAACACAGATGAGTGCATGCAATAGCAACTGAACATTTTGAAAAATTTAAGATAGAGCTGATAGCGATAGCAACTGAACATTTTGAAAGATTAAAGAGGCACAGGGGCGGCGCAAAGAGGGTCGTGTCCTCCCGGCCTTAGACACGGGACGTTCGACACTCCGGTCATCACTCCGAGACAGCCGGAGACAGGGGGCGGCGCAGAAAGGGTCGCAACCTCCCGGTCATCATCACGGGATGAAGGTCCCTTGAGTTTGCTCGGAAGAGGGTGGCTCTTGGGGATGGCTATGATGCCCCTAGCTCATGGAAAGAACTCCAACAGTCCTTAAAGCTTGAGAGTTTATTATCCTTACTTTTTGCCTCGCCTTGTTGTCTTATTGTTATGATTTGATATGCCTTTTTTTGCTTATTTCTGTATGTACACGCGCCATGACTGTAAATGAGGGAAACCTCAGTCAGTTGCCTTTTTGAGTTTAAATAAAGGTTTGTTTGAAGAAGAGGTTTATTTTCCTCAAGGGGGGGGGGTGTATGAAGGACGAAAGGAAATAAAATGTAATAAACACACCTCCTGTTGTTAGAAAGCTGTGAATCTGGTTTACCTCCAACCAGGAAAAGGCCCCAGCAAGGCAGAGCACAGGATGTACCCTATAGGGTGTAATTAGAGGTGTGCATGCTTTCAGGCGTACTGTGCACAGTATGTATGTGGGTGAACAGAAGCGTATCTGCTGCACACAGGTGTGCATACTGTACATACATCTCTACAGAGGAAAAAGACATCTCTTTGAAGTTTTCATCGTATGATGAAAAGGTCTTTGAAGATGCCTTTGATATACTCAGGCACTCTCACACTGATGTCTGTGTGTGTGTGTGTGTGTGTGTGTGTGTGTGTGTGTGTGTGTGTGTGTGTGTGTGTGTGTGTGTGTGTGTGTGTATGTGTGTGTGTGTGTGTTTGCATGTGTGTATATGCTGCCTGTTTTTTTTTTTTTTTACAAACTCAAAGTCAAACCACAAGTCAAGCCCATAAAATAGGGATGCCTAGCTACCACTGGAAAACCATGTCAACAATACCAACCAACCATAACCGACTCCTATAGCAATGAACACACACACAGTGTCACACACACGCACACGCACACACACACACACACACACACACACACACACACACACACACACACACACACACACACACACACACACACACACAACCCACACACTCACACACACAGCTGTGCAGCTGCTGTGCCAAACCTGGACCCACTCACTGTCATCATGACATAGCGGTCAAAATGTTAGTCTAACTCAATAAACAGTTGACACAGCGCCTTTTTCCATCAGAAAACAGTGGGGTGTGTGTGTGTGTGTGTCAGGGCCGGCCCCAGGCATAGGCAAAATAGGCGGGGCCTAGGGCGCAGTCAAATGGCCAAGGGGCACCTCAAAAAGATTAAAGTTTGTTTGTCCACCGGCTCAGGTTTGCATATTTTTTAATACAATATATATATTAAAGCCTTATTCGTTGCCTGTCGATATCCGTTTCAGGTGAGAAAATCCGTTCAGCGGTTCTCGAGTTACATGCCGATATGTGAGGCGTGCGCCGAAGTAGACAGCAGACTTAAAATGTTTTCAAATACCACTCCCGACTCCCGAGCCTCTACCTCCGTCAATCATTTGGCGATCTCGGAAATTATTGGACAGGGTTGTAACCAATGACCAGGGTTGTAACCAGGGCTTTCCAATGGTACCCCACATGGGAATGAGCGAATCAGGGATCTAGGTGAAAAGTCACGAGCCAAAACAGGAAGAGAATTCTCCGTCGAATGCATTGAAGTCTATGAGAAAATCGTTTTCTGAGCTCTCTCACTTTTTACCAAAACCGCTTCTAATCACTCATTTCTGAACGGATTTTTATGAAATTTGGACATGTACTACAGAAGACTTCAGGCTATAGACCAAGTGTGTTCTTTTGGAAATACTATTTCTGGACTACTAACTACTACAGAAAATGTGAGTAACAAGTTTTTCTACAACTCATGTTACTCTATTTCATTAGCACTAAAAGTGAATTTTCTTTATTGTATCAGAAACTTCAGAATGTCATCTTTCAAAATAGACCAGGCGCATGCATGTGCTATAAGTATAAACTATAAAGTATAGTATTTTGGTTTGCAAAAAAGGTATGCAGTCCTCAAAAACTAAAATGGCCACTTTTCTACCCGCTTGTTAACAGTGCGCCTTAGTGCCCATCTCTACTAGAGCCATATGAAATCCGTTTGATTATTTTCCAAATTCCATTAAATTTTTTCCCAAATTCAATTTTTTCCGTTTTAATATTTCAGAATTCTGTATTTTGCTTTTTATGCTCATTTTACCATCAGAAATAGTGTCTAATAAGTGGGAATGAATAAATGTCCACAATTGAATAAGATATAACAGTCCATTTAATGTTTTTAAGTGCTGCAACTCAGAAATACAGTTCAATTTTACACAATATTTTTCAATTAATATTGTGACAAAATAAAAATACATATTTCAAGTGTAAACAATAGATACAGCTAGCTACTACTGACATTATCACAATGACAATGTCAGTAACCTAGCTATATCTATTATATTGTGATGAAATATAGTAATGCATAATTTAGGCACCTTTAGTTTAGTTTATTTAGTTTATAAAGGACAGTGTATAATGACAATCGTTTGCATTAAACAAATGGATGGGTGCACTAGATTTAGCAAGAAGCTATCATTTCCATCTATAGTCCTATGTACTGTAACGTTTCATAGCTATTTAAGTTTATTTAGATTATAAAGGGCAGTGTATAATGACAATCGTTTGCATTAAACAAATGGATGGGTGCACTAGATTTAGCAAGAAGCTATCATTTCCATCTATAGTCCTATGTACTGTAACGTTTCATAGCTATTTAAGTTTATTTAGATTATAAAGGGCAGTGTATAATGACAATCGTTTGCATTAAACAAATGGATGGGTGCCCTAGATTTAGCAAGAAGCTATCATTTCCATCTATAGTCCTATGTACTGTAACGTTTCATAGCTATTTAAGTTTATTTAGATTATAAAGGGCAGTGTATAATGACAATCGTTTGCATTAAACAAATGGATGGGTGCACCAGATTTAGCTAGAACTTCTAGAAGCTATCATTTCCATCTATAGTCCTATAACGTTACATAGCTATTTAAGTGTATTTAGTTTATAAAGGGCAGTGTATAATGACAATCGTTTGCATTAAACAAATGGATGGGTGCACTAGATTTAGCTAGAAGCTATCATGTCCTAACGTTATATCTATTTAATCACAATAGTGTCGCAAGTGTTTTTGCGGGTCCAGTCCACGGAACGTTGACAGAATTAGCAAAACACCTTATCACCGGAGGCATAAAAGTCATTAGGATACTGTTCTGCTCTGAATTGAGGGCTTATTGTGGAATTTTTTAGCTTCTTGACAATGTTAACACTGAAGCAGCCAGACGCTTGAGCACCGCTGTGTTGTGTGTAACACGCTGTAGCGTCCCCGCCTCCCCGGTCGCGTGTGCACCAAACGTTCCACCCAAAAACGAAATTTCAGTCCAGATTAGGCCAAATTCTGCAATATTCCACGTTTTGCAGTTAGGGATGTGTGTGTGTTCTGTATTATATTGTGGAGACAATGGTGTGGCTCATTTGACAGACACTACTTGTAGTGCAACATGGAAAAAAATTTGTTTCTACTGTAGTTTGTAGTTTATTACACGCTAAACAGCGCGTATTTCCAAGATAATCCAGTCTTTTTTCATAGATCGCGAGATTAAATGCGTTATGTGCAATAAGCCCGAATCGTTCTGGTTGATTCCCTGAACCCCCAAATGAAAGGTATATAACATGTACATATGTACCTTCACAAAATCATCAGGGGGGGGGGGGATCGTTTTAACTCAAAACTGTGATCGTGTTTGCCGAGCATGTTTTACGTCTGGTGAAACACAGAACTGTGATCGTTAGAAAAACACGTTTCAGGTTCGGTAAAATAGACATAGAATATACCTTACCTGGGGCGCCCAAGTGGCGAACCACGTAACGCGCTGCGTCACGGCACGGCCGACCCGGGTTCGATTCCCGTAGACTAACTCTTTCCATTATAGCCGTCCATGGGTCGTTTGTATAAGTTGTAATTGCAATGCAGATCGAACCCGGCGTTCTTTGCCGAATGTCTTCCCCTGCTCTGTCTCCCATTTCCTCCTCTCCCTCTCTCTCTACCGGCCTGCCCGGTAGTAAAAACGCAAAAGAATCTACAAAAAAACATATATATAAAAAAAAATATATATATATACCTTACCTTAGCCAGAAGGTATTCCAAAACTAATAATTCCAAGTGATCCCATCGCCATCGCGATTACCAGCATATATCTATACACGTTTCGATGGTAAAATACGCTTAGGCAACGGAATTTCAAGGCGATCAATGTGAATCTCTGTTCAAGCAGGAGGAGGAGCCCCTACTACTACTACAAAAAAGAAAGAAGACGTGTATCCACACCAATGCAATTCCAGTTCAGATACAGACAATACTGCCACCTGGTGATATTCATTGCATTGCAATTCCAACTTATACATTTCATGCAAAAGTATTCTGTATTTCTGTATGACAACTAATAAAGAAACTTGAAACTTGAAACTTGAAACGACCCGGGGGCGGCTAAGTGGCGCAGTGGGCAAGGCGTTCGCCACTGACGCAGGAGATGCTGGGTTCGAGCCCAGCTCTCGGCGTTGCTTCCGGCTTGGCTGGTCGTTCATACTAATACAATTGGCAGTATTAGGGGGTGGGAAAGCCGGTGGGTGGGGATCGGACGTTGTGGACAGCGACTCCTACAGGTCGGTTGGTGCGCCTGTACAGCAGAATCAGGAAGTATCGGGGGCAGCGTGAGCCTCCCACACGTTACTCCTCGCCACTGAGAGATCGCGCTGTTCAGGTGAAAAGATGCGAAAAGATGCTCAACAAACTAGACAATGGAAACTTCCTTAAACAGGTGCAGCTGATGGCAATTCTCAAAGTCAACTTCCTGTCTGTTGTTGCTACGCAACTACGGCTTGGGGGGTACATTGTGTACGCTTCATTTAGTGCAGAAAACGGATCGGAAAAGCGGCAAATTAAACATAATCAAGGGTAATTTTCTTCAGTGCATAACAATGCCAAAGAGCTGCTGTGTTATGTTTTGTACTAATAACTAAATCAAAAATCTAAATCGCAAGTTTTATATAATACCAGCTGAGGCATCATGGAGGAAAAGTGGCTGGCGGCTATCAAGAGGGCACACATAGATGCAGACGGGTGAGTCGATCAAAGCAGACACTGGTCCCCCAAGTCAAATCATACGTATATCTGCTCTACCCATTTCATAACAGGTGAGAATAAGGAACACATATTTATATCGTAAATTAATTATAGGCTGTGAGGCTGTAAACAGCAGATAAATGTTAGC
Organism: Notolepis coatsorum; assembly: GCF_963971535.1. Classification (NCBI taxonomy): domain Eukaryota; kingdom Metazoa; phylum Chordata; class Actinopteri; order Aulopiformes; family Paralepididae; genus Notolepis; species Notolepis coatsorum. The sequence continues at coordinate 71,996,162 of NC_140176.1, read as the reverse complement.
TGCTAGCTACTTCGCCATATAGTCCATTCTCAGTGTATGTGCACTGGAGGCTTCAAGTAGCCTACATGCCTTTTTCATGTTTATATGTTACTACTATTTAAAAACGGAGCTCACTTTTGCTCGTACACACCTGTTGGTTGTCCCCTAAACTAAGATGGCGGCGGTCTCGTGACGTCAGAGTGTCTTTGAGAATGTGTACTGTAATGAAAAACCACAAAAACCCTGCTTTACGCTGAACTAAATATACAATACTGTACTTATTGCTGTGCGCCCATCAGGCAAGCGTTGCTCATGGGACGGAGTTGCACGCCGTGCAACCAGTCTGTGAGCAGAAGCACGCGCACATGCACGGATGTGCAAGCGCACACAGGAATGCGCTGCACTCGACTGATGCCCCAACTCGCTAAGTACTACTTTGCATAACAATACGGCTGGTCGTCAGGTGTGTTCAAATACGTTCTCAGATACACACAAAACTTGTGAATGAAATGTGTTACATTCCAGTCGTAGAGGCAATTAGGCACTGTCTTTAGTCTGTGCTATGCGAGGGAACATTTATGCGCATGCGCGGGAGCGCGCGTGCACGTGCCTTCATTAAAACATAGTGCAACCAGTCGTCCCATGAGCAACGCATGCCTGACGCCCGTGCTTAAAGCCCAACATCCAGGTTAAACCCTACTGATCAATTATGGGTAGTTTACATAATTGGTATATAATTTTATTATTTATTTTTTTCCATTTGACACCGGAAATGCCACTCTGAAAGAGTTAAAAAGGTCCACGCACGAATAACATGCACGCGCGAATCAAAAAAGCTTATCAAACGCCGACGTCACTACAGGTGCATATTAATGAGCCGAATCTAAAAGCTTATCAGACGCTAGCACGGCCGTGACGTCACTTCAGGAAACGTATGCCTTGCCCGTCCGGGTCATAGTACTACTCGATATATGGCGCTGGGCCGCTGGCTAACGTTAGCATTATGCCTACTGTCGTGAACCATTTGAGATCGGGGCATGTAGATCAATGGTGGCCCACTCGGTGCATCACAGTTAGCCTATAGCTCCGCCGTCCCTGCGGGTGGTTCTCTCCTCTTTGTGTGCCCCCGTCCTCGCGGGTGTCCTGCGGAGGAGCTTGTGGACGCGACAACAGCGGCGGCCGTAGAGTGTTTGAGCCTGTAGCGTTAGTTAGCTCATAGCTATCGTGTACCACTAGCCTTTACGGGCTCGAGCACCCTACGGCTGCCGCCGTTGTCGCGTCCATGGGCCCCCCGGCAGGGTACCCGTGGGGACGGGGTGTACAGAGAGGAGAGAACCATTTTGGGTCGGCCGTTCATGCTGGCCAGCGAGCCGGATGTCGGGATATGTTGTTAGCACAATAGCTACCAAGCTAAGCTATGTTAGCTACTAACGTTATAAACACAATATGTACAACGAGTCAACGACACAATGATTTACATTATTACAAATATGGTAACGTGGTTGTGGCTTTTACAAATAGTGGTTCGCTTTAGAGATGGATGGCTATAATCACGGAGCAATAGTGTTAGGTGAAACGGATACATTTTCATTCGGCTAGTAGTAGCAAGCATATATCTATGGTAGCAAGGCTCTCTGCCTGCAGTGCCTGCCACTAGCTGTGTGTGACTCTCAGCGCCCCCTGGTGAGCCCCCTGGTGCCCTGCACCTGTTGTGACGAGATCATTTCGATTACACACGCACGTTATGAACCATTGATTAAAATATCCACATGCGTGGTGATTGTGTTGGGCAGACAAAATGTTTGATAAAAACGCTAAAACTGGGTCAATTTCAATACTTTTTTTTTCCTTCTTCATGAAAGTCACCGTTGGCCTAGTCCACATTGTTTATTGAACAAAAATACAACGTGAAGGTTGGCCTTTAAGACTGTTTCAGTGGCCGCGGCCGCACGCAAGGGGCGCTTTTCAGAATCTCCCCTGGCCTAGAGCTGCTGAAATGCTAGGGCCGGCCCTGTGTGTGTGTGTCTGCGTGTGTGCTTGTGTACGCCTGCGCGTGCGACTGCAACTGTCTCACCCTCCGAATTTGAACTTGCTGTTTTCCCCCAGGAACACCTCCTTGTGCCTCCTGCGCCCGGAGTTACGGCCGCCCGTTGCCACGGCGAGCAGCCCGGCCATCGCCATGAGGGCCAGGCACAGCGCGCGCCAGCTCCAGGGAAGCAGCGCCTTCATGTTCCGCAGCGGGTCAGCGCCTCGCAGCAGGCGACCATCGGTCAGCCGGACCGGTCACACCACACCGCAGCCAGCATATAGACCCACAATGACCAGGGTCTGCAGTCGCCATGCAGCTCTACTCCTGTGGCCAGTGACTTGTCGCTGGAGTCGCGCTCAAACATCCAGCCGCGGTCAAAATAAAGTCCCAGTGCCAACGTGTAAAAGACTTACTGTAAGAGTATACGGCGCACGCATATGTGCATATTATGTGAGTGAGAGTGACGTATATATATAAATGTGTGTGTGTGTGTGCGCGTGCGTGCGCGCGCGCGCGCTCGTGGTGCCCTTGGTGCTTCAGTTCAGGTTCTATCCTACGACAGGTGGTTGTCCTGATATCGCAGAAATCACTCCGTGTCCCTCCCAGCGCTGCTCCATTTCCAGCCGATCCAAGCGCGGGTCCGTGTGTCCTGTGTGTGTCTGCGTGGCGAGAGGTTTATTATCCTCCAAGAATCAGTGTCTTTTGATGTGTCTCCCTCCTTTATCTCTCCGTCCCATTCTCTCTCTCTCTCTCTCTCTCTCTCTCTCTATCTCTCTCTCTCTCTCTCTCTCTCATTTAGCTGTGGTCGAGTGGATCTTTCTCTGATTAAAATCTATATAAATCTATTCCTCCAGCAATGGAAGAATGACACTAATTCCACCCAAATCCTCTTATCTCCAGCCAGCAGCCACAGCAATCTTTCACTAACCTACTAACAGAGGGTGGGAATATGCACCCACGCACACACACACGCAGGTATGTCACATATATACCCGTAAATACACACACATTACAGACACACAAGCAACAATATACAATACACACACGCACACACATGTCTGTCAGTAATCAGGATTTTCCTTGTGGGTGAATACAAAGGAGGCAAGTTCAAGTTCAAGTTCAAGTTCTTTAATAGTTGTCATACAGAAGTACAGAATACTTTCATACAAAATGCTTCTTACTGTTACGCTCCAGAGACTGTGCTAGACAAGATAGTATCAAATAACATAATAACATAATATAGCATGAATTTAGAAGAAGAATGAGGTCACAGTTGTTCGGTATAGACATATGTACAATGTTCTGAGTTACCATATAATATACAATACACAATACTATGCAGTGTACTAATGTACAGTACTATCTAGTGCAAAGCAGAAATGGGATGAGGTACAATTTTAGGTACAATTTACAGTAAGGTGTACGAGTTGTAGTGCAATCCTTCATCCATAAATATAAAGTGTGGGGAGTGGGTGCTACAGTGTGTTTGTTTAAAGTGGGTGTGTGCTATAAAGTGTGTGTAGTGGGTGCTACAGTGTGTTTGTTTAAAGTGAGTGTGTGCGTGTGGATGTGTGTGCTATGTGTGTTTGGTGGTTGTTGTTGTGTAGTGTTCATTCATTGTTCGTTTAGCAGCCTGATGGCCTGGGGATAGAAGCTACTTCTGAGTCTTTCTGTGCTCGCCTTGAGACTCCTGTGTCGCTTGCCTGACGGCAGCAGTTCAAAGAGGCAGTTGTTCGGGTGGCTCGAGTCCTTAATAATTCTCTTAGCCTTCCCCTTGCAACGCTTGTTGTAAATGTTCTGGAGAGTGGGGAGCCCCCCTCCAATTGTGCGTTCGGCTGAACGTGTCACTCTTTGTAGTCTGCTTTGGTCTTTTGCAGTGCTATTCCCAAACCAGGAGGTGATGTTGCCGGTCAAGATGCTCTCTATTGTACATGAGTAGAAGTTCTTAAGGATCTTCTGGCTGACTTGGAACTTCCTTAGGCGCCTGAGGAAGTAGAGGCGTTGTCGTGCCTTCTTCACCACACTGTTAATGTGTATGGTCCATTTCAAGTCCTCGGATATGTGGGCTCCGAGGTACTTGAAGCTGTTGACTCTCTCAACCGGTGCCCCGTCGATGCTGAGGGGGCTGTAGTCCTTGACCCCCGACCTCCTGAAGTCCACAATCATCTCCTTTGTTTTGCTGACGTTCAGGGAGAGGCTGTTTTCCTGGCACCATCCCGCCAGGACCTTGACCTCTTCCAGGTAGGCCCTCTCGTCGTTGGCAGAGATCAGGCCCACCACCACTGTGTCGTCAGCAAATTTGACGATTGTATTGCTACTCCGCTGAGCCACACAGTCGTGTGTGTACAGGGAGTAGAGGAGGGGACTCAGAACACAGCCCTGGGGGGCCCCTATGTTGAGGGTGATGGATGAGGAGGTGCAGTTGCCTGCTCTCACCACCTGGGGTCTGCCAGTCAGGAAGTCCAAGACCCACTGGCAGAGGTCATAGCCCAAGCCCAGGTCCCTGAGCTTGGCTATGAGTATGGAGGGGACTATGGTATTGAATGCCGAGCTGTAGTCGATGAATAGCATTCTCACATAGTTCCCCTGCCTCTTGTCCAGGTGTGATGCTGCTGTGTGCAGCACATGGGATATGGCGTCCTCCGTGGACCTGTTGGGGCGGTATGCAAATTGCAGGGGGTCCATGTTGATGGGGAGGGAGGAGCAGATGTAGCCCTTTACTAGCTTCTCAAAGCACTTCATGGCTATGGAGGTGAGAGCTACAGGGCGGTAGTCGTTGAGGCAAGCAGGCTTGGATTTTTTGGGTACAGGGATAATAGTGGACTTCTTCAGGCAGGTGGGGATGACAGCCTGTTCTAAGGACAGGTTAAATATGTCAGTGAATACTGGGGCCAGTTGGTCGGCACAGACTTTTAGGACGCGGCCGGGGATGCCGTCCGGACCTGCTGCCTTCCTGATATTCACTTTTTTAAAGGTCCGCCTCACCTCATGCTCTGTTACCCTGAACACTGCGCCTCCATCAGCAGCCGACCCCCCCCCCCCCATTGCCGAGGCTTGTGAGCTGGTGTTGTTATTACCAGCATCAAACCTCGCATAGAAGGTATTGAGGTCGTTTGCTAAGGAGATGTCATTGTTCAGTTTGAGGGAGGCGCCTTTGTAGTCTGTCATCGTTTTGAGCCCCTGCCACATAGCTCTAGAGTCAGCTTGTTCAAACTGGAGTTCAATTTTATCCCTGTAGCGCCGTTTGGCCTCTGACACTGTCCTCCTTACGTTGTGTTGCGCCACCTTGTGGTCATTCATGTTGCCTGCCACTAGGCCGTCATTGTATGCTTTGGTGCGCTCTCTCAGAGCTTCACGGACGGATTTGTCTACCCAGGGTTTTTGATTTGGGTAAACTTTCATTTTGGTAGTGGGGATTGTTTCTTTCACCCTAGTACAGACATAGTCCAGCACTGTCTCCGTGTAGGCATTAATGTTATCTGTGTCGCGGAATACAATCCAGTCTGTGTTGTGGAACACTGACCGGATCGTATCCTCTGACGTCACATCCCATTTCTGCACCTCTCGCGAGACTACGGGAGTACTTTTAATTCTTTGTCTGTACTTTGGTGTAAGGAAAATGGATGCGTGATCTGACTTGCCAAAGCCACTATCAGAATGAGCCTTGTAGCCACCTTTAAATTGCGTGTAACAGTGATCTAGGATGTTACCGCCTCTGGTGTTGCAAGTCACATGCTGGTAGAAATCAGGCAATACCTTTCTCAGATTGGCGCTATTGAAATCTCCCAGTACTAAAATGGCGGCGTTAACGTTCGTCGCTTGTATATTATTTACCTCGTCGTGTAGTCTGGAGAGCGCGGCGTTGTTGTTGGCTTGCGGTGGAATATACACTCCGACCAGGACGATCGCCGTTAACTCCCTCGGGAGGAAGAAAGGACGACACTTGATGGTTATATATTCCAGTTCTGGGGAGCAGTAGTTGGATAATTCCTTCACATTCGTTGGATCACTCCAATTTTTGTTAAACATGAAGGCAATACCTCCACCACGTTGTTTACCGGACTCTGATTGTGTCCGATCCTTCCTATGGATAAAGAAGTGATCCGTTGGTTGAATCGCGTGATCTGGAACCTCCGGTGTTAGCCAAGTTTCGGTGAAGCAAAGGACATTGCAGTCCCTAACGTCTCTTTGATATTGAATCCTTGCTCGGATGTCATCCAGTTTATTGTCTATTGATTGTACATTGGCTAGCAATATACTGGGAAGTGGTGTACGGTGTCGTCTGGATCTCAGCCTGTTTCGGATCCCAGACCTTTTTCCTCGACGTCTTTTCCTGGGGTCTAGGAACAAAGGATCCGGTCCTAGTCTCCGGAGGATTTCTTCCGGCCATTGATGTGGTTCGGAAAGTTGATCCAGCGAGTAATCCAGTTGGTAAGTTTCCCGTAATCCAATGTCAATGATTGACTGACGGTCATACACATATAATGCACCAACAGTTGGTGCAAATAAAACTCCTAATACTATAAAAATTAACAAAATAAAGCACAGTCTCGTCGGAGCGATCAGAAAGGCAGCCATCACAGCAGCGCCAACGTGATTGTCTGCAGTCAACACCTCCACCTTGGGAGCAAATTGTAAGCATGTGTGTACTGTGTATGTGTGTGCGCGCATGTGTGCATATACAGTACATACTGTAGGCAGAAAGGTTGCCAAGTTAAACCTATGCTTAATCTGAAGCGCTGTGCAGCAAACTGCTCCTAATCCAGCACCATACTGTATACCACCTCCCTCAGATGGATAACGTACTTCTGGCTCCTCCCTCTCTCTCTCTCTCTCTCTCTCTCTCTCGATCTCTCTCTCTCTCCCTCTCTCTCTCTCTCTCTCTCTCTCTCTCTCTCTCTCTCTCTCTCTCTCTCTCTCTCTCTCTCTCTCTCTCTCACACACACACACACTCACTTGCAACATAAAGCACAAGCCAAAACACACAATCATGCGCACACACAAACTCTTTCTTTCTCTCTCAATTCAGTTCAAATGTGCTTTATTGGCATGAATGTCAAATAATTAACAGTGTTGCCAAAGCAGTTAACAATATATTACAACAAATGTTCATGTCAAAACAAAACATAATTTTTTTTCTCTCTCTCCCTCTCTCTCTCTCTCTCTCTCTCTCTCTCTCTCTCTCTCTCTCTCACACACACTCACAATATATTACAACAAATGATCATGTAATTATATTTTGTTTTCTCCCTCTTTCTCTCCTCTCTCTCTCTCTCTCTCTCTCTCTCTCTCTCTCTCTCTCTCTCTCTCTCTCTCTCTCTCTCTCTCTCTCTCCTCTGTCTCTCCATATTCATTTGCAACATGGAAAACATCACACAACACAATCAAATACACATTCATGGACATGAACACGCACACACAGACACACTCTCTCTTCCCTCTTTTTCCTCATCCCTCCTCGCCCTCTTTCTCACACACTCACTTGCAACATAAAACATGACCCAAAACACACAATCAAACACAGTCACTCTATCTCCTGGGCTCTTGAATCTTGGCCATCATCCTCACATCAAAAATAGATCCTTGAGGCGGCCGGGTAGTGCAGCGGACTAAGCGTCTGTCTACCACCACAGTGACAGTGGGATCAAATCCAGCTGTGGTGCTTCCGGGTTGGCCGACCGTCCATACTAACACAATTGGCAGTGTTAGAGGGTGGGAAACCCGGCGAGGGTGGGTCCTGGTCGTTGTAAACAGCGACTCCTACAGTTCGGTCGGGGCGCCTGGACGGCAAGGGAAGGATCTAAGAGAGGTAGTGTGACCTTCCACACGTTACACTCTCCCAGTGAGAGTCCGCGCTGCCAGGTGAAAAGAAGCGGTGGGCTGGGTACACATGTGTCGGAGGAAGCATGTGATAGTCTCCGCCCTCCCAGACCGACGGTAGGGGGTAGAGTGCGCAACGACCAGGAAGGGGATTGGTAATTGGCATAACGACTAACATTGGGATGGGAGAAAAACAGAAAAAGAAAGAGGAAAAAATATTTAAAAAATTAAAAATTAAAAATAGATCCTTGACCCAATCTCAATGCGAACCAGCTCCACAGAGCTTAAGCGCAGAATGATTTCACCGGCATGGCTTTTACACTCTCCCGGTGTGTATCATGTAGCGCATGGCATACCAAAACAGCGATGCACTTTGAAAACGTATCCTCTTGACATTTGAACTTCCTGGAGAGGAAATCCTGGCCCGTGGCCAGCACATTGCTCATGTGCATTGCTGCTCTTGCCAACCAACATCAGTTTATTCATTCATGTCACCGAGAGTGTAGGCAGTCAATTTATCTTGCCTGCTTCTCTGTCAGTCACGCGGTAACTCCACCCCATTCAGACGTGTGTGTGTGTGTGTGCGTGCGTACACGCATGTTTGTGGAGTGTAATTACCCCCCTTACAGTGCCTCGGGGAAATGTGTGTGTACGTGAGTGAGTACGTGATTAAGAGAATGTGTGTGTGTGTGTGTGTGTGTGTGTGTGTGTGTGTGTGTGTGTGTGTGTGTGTGTGTGTGTGTGTGTGTGTGTGTGTGTGTGTGTGTGTGTGTGTGTGTGTGTGTGTGTGTGTGTGTGTGTGTGTGTGTGTGTGTGTGTGTGTGTGTGTGGAGTCTATTCTCTAAATAACCTGTTGGTCCAGTCACACTCCCCACTCTCAGAAGAAGAGAGGTTCGGAACTTTCTCTACTGTATGCGTTTTGCCTTTTTCCTCCTTCTCACTCTCTCAGTCACTCTCTCTCTCTCTCTGTCCGTATTGTGTTTGATGTGGATGAAGCTGGTGTACCCACAGTAAGTCTTTTTATTGTCACACTTTTACAGAGAAGACTTTGTCTGCTCATCATAGCTGAATCTGATACTGTTAGTTATTACTCATCTCCTTCAAATGGCTTAAGCAAATGGCTTGTAAATGTGACTAATTCGGACTAAATGGTGCAAAATCATAGTTTAACAGAATCAGTGAATAAGCGCAAATACACGTCATTATTAGTTTTATTTTGTTTCTTACCTTACTTTTCTCTTTCTATTTCTTTCTGACTTGCATGAGAAAACAATCATTACTCTCACTAATTCATATTATCATTATTATAATTATTATCATTAGATTATAGTAGGCTATTAGCAATTCATTGCATCATATCATTGCCTTGTGTTCTTTACTGCATCGTACCAAGTCCACCTGTGTTTTTGTCTTTGGTCTCCAATGACGCAGGTTTTTTTATTTTTTAAATTGTGAATTAATAACAGATGTCATCTTTTCCTGCGTCACACTTCGCTCCTCCCCAAACACCCCTGAGATAGAAAGAGAGAGAGAGGAGGGGAGCATTGAAGAGTGAAGAGGGTGACCCTCATGAAATTCCAAAAAAACTATGGTTTAAAATAAATGACATTATACCATGGGATTATTTAAGTGGTGCCACAGCAGAACCATGGTAACATCTTCATACGAGGTAAAACTGAAAATACCCTCAAACTACCAAGATACTTTCTTGTGAAGGGAGAGAATAGCAGGGGGGGGGGATGAGACCAGGAAATGGAAGAAGTATGGGAGGAAAGGAGAGAGGGGGTTGAGAAAAACACAGTGAGACACTTTCCAGATGGAGAAAAGGGGACGTGGTAGAAAACAAGTCAAGAATCTTTATTAAACATTTCACCTGGTTGCCCAGCTCCTATCTTCAGATAACACATCATTCATAAAAAATACATTTTACATTTGTATTATATTTATTATTAATTATCTATTTATTATTATTATTATTATTATTAATTATTATTATTATTATTATTATTATTATTATTATTATTATTATTATTATTATTATTATTATTATTATATAATACATATAATTCTGTGTTTAACAGAATTACAAAACATAAGAAGACATTACATGGATATAACATGGATATAGCATGTACCCAAAGGATGAGTTTAAAAGAAAACATACCTGCAGGTATAGTAACTGTTGAAGTCATGTAACTTCACAGCAGAAGGAATAAGATAGCTGAGATATCTGTACATCTGCACATCTTCCTAAAGGAGAAGTCATTTGTACGTCCTTAGAGATAGATAGTGACAGAGTGGATGCAGACTGAGTCAGTGTGACAGAGGAAAACAAGGGAAAGAGATAATGAATGTTTGGATGAAGATCCTTGGAGTTTATGAGCAAACAGAATCTCCTCTGTAAATTAAGACAATACGCCATAACATTGGTGTTTTTTTCATGAATGCAGACATTTTTGACACATCATATATGGGTAAACGCAGCTGTGACTAACCTTAAGGTTTGTACAGGTGGAGTGGTGAATGAAAATGTTGTGTTAGATTTCTAACCTGCTTGCAGAAAGCACTGGCAAGAGAAGTCAGAAACCGCTGCTCTGTTGCCCTGTCAACCGTAGCATCTTGGACAAGTTCCGTCATGCCACTCTCCAACACTACCGCATGATCAGTAACGTGCCTCTCATTAGTGTGTGCTCTCGCTCTTTAAGTACCTGTAACCCAACCCCCTTAATGTCAAATCTCCCTCTCTTTCTCTTTTAAGTACCTGTACCCCCACCCCACCCTCTTAATGTCAAATCTCTCCCAGCAAGCCTCTCTCTCTCTCTCTCTCGCTCTCGCTCTCTCTCTCTCTGTCTCTCTCTCTCTGTCTCTCTCTCTCTCTCTCTCTCTCTCTCTCTCTCTCTCTCTCTCTCTCTCTCTCTCTCTCTCTCTCTCTCTCTCTCTCTCTCTCTCTCTCTTTAAGTACCTGTAACCTCACCCCACCCCCTTAATGTCAAATCTCTCTCACCCTCCCCCCCTTTCTCTCTCCTCCCTCCTCTCTCTCTCTCTCTCTCTCTCTCTCTCTCTCTCTCTCTCTCTCTCTCTCTCTCTCTCTCTCTCTCTCTCTCTCTCTCACCACATAGGGAGATCCAAGAGAAAACTGGAGTGTGAGACACATGTTACTCCAGCTTGGCTCACATGCGTCACTAGCCTACACCCTGACAGAAGTATGGACTGAAGATTGTGCGTTTGTGTGCGTATGAAGAAGGAGTGTGCGCGTGTTTATTTATCTGTATGTGTGAATGTGTGTACGTCTCCCCGTGGTTAGATGTCTGTGTGTGAGGGGACATGTCAGCGATACACATCTGGGCCCATCTCCTTCTGTGGGTCAGTCTGACAACGCAGGATAAAACCCCAGGTAAGATAATCAGTATTCACCCTTTGGCTGGCTGACTGAATGTGATATTGAAAGGAACCATTGTTGGCCCATTAGTTACAGTAAGTGTTGATTGCTGATGAGTGAATGCTTTTAAGATATGTAGCTACCGTAGCGGTGCGTTAGTGTAACTGTGATAAGGGAATTTGGCAAGTGTCCAGATAGTTGGCTAATATAGGTGATACTAGACTAGAGTATTTTCTCAAGTGGGGACTGCGTGATAAGAGGCACATGCTATCACAAGCCGGCTACTTTACACGGCTCACAGTTGATCATTATACGAAAACGTGCCATTCTGTGTCCCTCGACCAAAACTGCTCTGTAAATCTGAATAAACAACACAACATTTAATCATTTAGTTTCCATTTAGTTTCCATGATATGTCTTGTAACATAAAAGCAAATTAATAAAGAAAAGAAATCGATAATTACGTATGTACCTGAGGTTTTATGAATCCTGGATGACCGCCAGAAGTGGTGCTTAAGGCACGAAATCTTCCATCTTGTGTATGTGCAGGTCGAGTATTTATAGCAACACAGTTGCCTACAGAATGTTCCTACAGTTCCTACAGGATCTTCTCACGCAATCACAAAGATTCCGAGTGACCGAGCACTCTGGTGATCATCCAGTTAAATACGTAACTATCATTCTATTTCATCCTTCCTGACCACCAGAGGAGAGGAGGGAGTGTTGGTGACTCATACCAACAGAGTCACGAGGAATCTTGAGTACGTATTTTCTCAGCACAAGGACCAGGCCCAATGCATGGGGGGCACCTTACACCTGATGGCAGGGGGCAGTCATTTGCCCCGTATGCGTGGAAAATTACATCCACAATCTAGTGAGACAGGCGCTGTTTTGACAGAGTGCAACCATTCTTCCTAGGGCCACCATAATAAACAAAGAGTTGGTCTTGCGGTAACAGTTGTATAGGCTATTACGGTCCGTACCGGACATAGCAGCCTCAGTTTGTCATCCCTCTCTCCTCCTGGGGGGTTAAACTGGGCCAGCTGGACAGGCTGGCTGAGGTGTGTGTGAGAGCACCTTGGGGAGGAACGCTGTATTGGGCCACAGCGTGACACCAGAGCCGTCTGAGTTCCATCTCAGACACGAGTCACTCACTGACGAGGCATGTAGCTCATCTACATGTTTCACTGACGTGAAACCAGGGAACAAAATTAACTTTTTGACTTACCAGCCATTTGGCTGTTAGATTTTAAAAACTACTAGCCAGGCAGATTTTTTACCAGCCAAAAATTATAAATAGCTTCTTAGTATATCGCCATGTGTTATTATTACTATATAATACTCTCATATGCTATTTTCAATTAATATCATAAACAACATAAGGAATATTAGCATACATTTTTGTGGACTGAAGGAATGAGTCAGCGTTAATAGTTTTAAATGCAAATAATTTATTGAAACATAGAAGTGGGGTTGGGACACACACACACACACACACTGTTTCAACTCACCACCCCTGCATCATATTGTAGTCTAGTCTGTCTTCAAACTTCCACTCCTCTTGAAACTTTTTTATATTTGAATATCAACATTATGTGTCCATCCTCAGTAATCCTCAGTTTACTATAATATACTCCTGTCCTGAGTCCTGACTAGTGACTTCATCGTCTTTCCAAACGCACGCACACACAGAGAAAGGGAGAGTGCCCCCCCCCCCCATTTCCCTTTCCCTAGTCCACACTGTCTGCTGTTCTCTATGGCTCTGCCGCTGATCAGGATTAGCTTGTTAGCTTACGCTAACGTAACGTTCATTTCGGGCGATGTGGGCATAAAGGAATGGCGACGATGCAATGCATGTTAGATGCATTTGACCCGTTGTGAGAGAAAAAAAAACACCACAGACATATTTTGCGAGGCACACTGCTGTGTAGCCCTGCTCTGCTTTAATGCGAGCAGAAGCACGGACTGGGCGGATATGACTCGCGGAGTTGCCACAGGTTTTTTCAAAATAAGAGTATCATATGAACCGAACATTGTTAGCTGACCATAGATAGTTAGCCATAGCTATTATGACTGGAGCTGCGCTTGGGGCGGAGACCCGCACAGGATTTTCAAAATAAGAGTATCGATATGAACTACACGCCAGGTGGTGGGCAGACCTCTCATTGGTAGTCGCCAAACCTTAAATCTGCCCGCCATTGGCGGTTGGCGGGTACTTATTTTATTCCCTGCGTGAAACGCAATCTTAGCTGACAATCACCTCAACTCTGCCCGTGGCAAGGGCTCCAAAAAAGACATAGAGCATCCAGCACTAGGGGCCCCTACTGGAGCCCTTTGGGTGCTTGTGGGGCACACTCTCAGAGCCCCCTTTAAGAAGAGAGACACCAGCCTGTGGCTCCCCACTGTGCCATTGTCAACCTTATCGTGTTACGATGAAATAGCAGCCGCGTACACCATCAGGGTTGAGGGAGACCGGCCCTTGTCCAAGAGGGATTGTAAAACTGCAGAACGACAGGCACAGGGCAGTGTACTGGTTCCTGATTACAGCCTGAACACTATTCAGTGTTCTAATAGTCCTCCCGACAGGTTCCACGCAGTCGCTCAGAAACGGCTCGGGCCCTCAAGAAGCCTAACCCACAGTTGGAGGTTACGAGGATTGGGATGCCATATCCGACCTCCTAGCTGAGACAGGAGGTCCTTCCTGTCTGAGAGGCGCCACGGTGGGCTGCAACACAGCCTATACAGCAGAGGAAACCATGTCCTCGTTGGCCAGAAGGGGGCCACCAGCAGAAGGGGGCCACCAGCATAAGGGGGACACCAGCAGAAGGGGGCCACCAGCAGAAGGGGGCCACCAGCAGAAGGGTACCACCAGCAGAAGGGTACCACCAGCAGAAGGTTACCACCAGCAGAAGGTTACCACCAGCAGAAGGGTACCACCAGCAGAAGGTTACCACCAGCAGAAGGGTACCGCCAGTAGAAGGGGGCCACCAGCAGAAGGGGGCCACCAGCAGAAGGGGGCCACCAGCAAAATGGGGCCACCAGCAGAAGGGTACCACCAGCAGAAGGGGGCCACCAGCAGAAGCCTGTGGCCTCGCTGAAGAACTCTGTGTTGGAAGTATCAGAGGAATCGGCAGGAAGGCATAAAGAAGACCTTCCTGCCAGGTGTGGGCTAACGTGTCCTATCCCAGAGGGCTGGTCTCCATCAAGGCATCCAAATGGAGGCTGTTCAGTCACATCTGCAGGGGGGGCGCATCAACAGTAAGCCCAGTGGCACAACAGTTAAGGCAGCCCTCAGTTTTCCCAATAGGCGAAAGAACAGGATGTAGGGCAATACCCTGCCCCTCTGGAAACTGAGGCGATGAACATGCCCTCATAGCAACCGTGTTCAAACCCATGCCAATAAAGGTTGTGGTCTGAGAGGTGTTCAGGCAGCTCTAGTCTAAGTTCACCATGAGACCCAGCCGGGCCACATGAGACAAGAGGAGCACAGTGTCCTGGGTTGCCTGAGTCATCCAGATATGGCAGAATCTTCACTCTAACCCTATCCTTAACCTTAACCCTAACTTTATATCTTAACCATAACCGTTAAGCGAACGTTAAAGCGATCCACAACTCTAACCATAATCATAGCATTGCTGTGTATGTGGTGAGAGCACTCGCAGCTAAGGCAGCTATCACAATCATTGTTGGTTCATTCCCGGTCACTGTGTTTGTTTTGGACTTTTGCAGAACAAAGAGTAAATATATTACTTATACAACACGTAAATATATTACTTATGGCTATAACATAATATTATCAACCTTTTTTCCTGTGGTCGATTAGTACTTTATTTATGTTTTCTGATTAGACCTTGTTACTGTCAAATATATAGGAAGGGGAAGGGTCTGGACCTCGGTAACTATTTGTAACTATTACAAAAAATATATATATATATTTATAAAAAAAAAAAAAAAAAAAAATTATATATTTTTTAAGTTTGGTCAATGACCGGCCCACTACTAGGCTGGGACAGCGGCCCATTGGTACTGACTGACACTGGGCTGGCCCAATCACATCTCTTACTAAGCACCCCCCCCCCACCAGTCGTGCAGGTACATGACTGAGAGGGGGGGCTGGTACATGACTGAGATGGGGCTGTGGTACATGACTGAGATGGGGCTGTGGTACATGACCGAGAGGGGGCTGTGGTACATGACTGAGAGGGGGGCTGGTACATGACTGAGAGGGGGGCTGGTACATGACTGAGAGGGGGCTGGTATACATGACTAAGAGGGGGCTGGTACATGACTGAGAGGGGGCTGGTACATGACTGAGAGGGGGCTGGTATATGACAGAGGGGGGCTGGTACATGACTGAGATGGGGCTGTGGTACATGACTGAGAGGGGGGCTGGTACATGACTGAGAGGGGGCTGTGGTACATGACTGAGAGGGGGGCTGTGGTACATGACTGAGAGGGGGCTGTGGTACATGACTGAGAGGGGGCTGGTACATGGCTGAGAGGGGGGCTGGTACATAACTGAGAGGGGGCTGGTACATGACTGAGATGGGGCTGTGGTACATGACTGAGAAGGGGCTGGTAGATGACTGAGAGGGGGCTGGTACATGACTGAGAGGGGGCTGGTACATGACTGAGAGGGGGCTGGTATACATGACTGAGAGGGGGCTGGTACATGACTGAGAGGGGGCTGGTATACATGACTAAGAGGGGGCTGGTACATGACTGAGAGGGGGCTGGTACATGACTGAGAGGGGGCTGGTATACATGACTGAGAGGAGGCTGGTACATGACTGAGAGGGGGCTGGCTGGTACATGACTGAGAGGGGGCTGGCTGGTACATGACTGAGAGGGGGCTGGCTGGTACATGACTGAGAGGGGGCTGGTACCATGTATTGTGCATCATTGTAGGTCAAACCATTAAAAAGATAACTTCCACGGCAGCCATTTCGGATTTTGGTCTCTCACAAATTGTCCCTGCCTTTTTTTAAATACACCCGGCTAAATTTGTTTATTAAACCTCCTAGATGACAAATCCATTGAGAAACGAAGTGCCACAGATGACCCAACTACTAGGTCCATATCGTATCATCATAATATTATTTAAAAAATCATTAGGATAAGGGTTCCCTTGATAAAGATGCATGAAAAGGCACACCTGTAGCTCAACTGAAAAAACTGCTTTTTTTATTTGATTAGATTTTTATTTGGAAATTAAAAACACATCATAAAAACAAATTATCTTGACCAATTTGTATTCCTGAGGATATCACCTAAAAGCATTTATTAAAACACTTATTTCCAAGGTGGTCCTCGATGGAAGACATAAAAACACAGCACATATAGCCTACTCAACTGCTAATTTTTGCTCAACTGCAAATATGTATGCCTACTTATGTATTAGCCTACAGGGAAAAACACATTCACAACAGGCAGCAAAGTTTATTTTCAGCCAAGTATGGTAATAAGGTAACTATTAGGATTTATTACATGGCGTTTTAACATTTGCTGAAATGCTTGATTGTGATTGGTCAATAGCCCCTGACAGCGGTGAATTTTTTTTCGATAACCACCGGTGATTATTGTTTTTCGCAGCTGGAGCAATCAAGCCCACTGACACACACTGTTTCAGTGCAATCAGACACACCTGCCGGCTGCCGGCGATAATAATAATCACTTTATTTGGGCTGACAGAGCCACAGAACAACTGCGTCTGCATTTGATCTCGTCTTGTCGATGGTGTAAAATGAATTAGGTATATTGTTAGTAAGTTAGCCATGTAATAAGCGGGATAATGTATAGCTATGTATAGCGTCTGCAAGGCGCCTCAGTGTTCTAAACTCTGTGTCGGTCAATTATTTTGCAACAATGACCTCGTAGCTATACATTATCCCTTACATATATGGTAAGGATTACTTACTCTTATAACTGATTACTATCTGTGGTAGCTCTAGTCTCCACCTACACAAATAGTTTTTGTGCTGTCCATTGAGCATGCACCTTCACGTGGTAGGCACATTAACTGTAGGTCAAACTCCCCAAACAAACAAGCACACCATTGATTTAATTGCTATATAAATCACACATACAAAGATCTAACTATTACTCCTCTCTGAACATGAATATAAAACAAAAAGGTGATCTATTAACTGTGTAAACCTTATGCAATATTCATCATTGATATTTGGATACTTGAAATCTGTATGAACTGAGTAGTTAGTATCAAATGAAATAAGATGGAACAGCTCCATGCATTAATTGAATAAACAACTATTTGCTCATTACCAGTAAGGTATTGCTTAAATTGTACAGTTTTTTGCACATCTTTGTCAGGGAATTCCAACAATTCTGGACCTGAATGTACCAGTTCTGTATTCATAGTGGCTCCGCTCGGCGTCACTCATGCACTATCCTCGCATGTGCACGCGCACTGAATAAAGACCACAATGTACCTTTATATCCCAATATTTGTCTGACCACACCCCTATCAGCTTCCCATATAAGCAGGGGTGGGGCCACCCCCTCGCCTCCTTCTCGCTTTCACCACAAGGTAGTGCCTCGGAGATCCCCACTTGACGTGATGTGATAGTAGGAGAAGAGTTGGAAAACAAGAGATACGTTGACATCATATCTTTATTTTCTCTCTCACTTTTTTCGAGAAAATACGGCGATATTGTCTTCGTCACTGGAGTGTCTGGAAGATGGTGATCATTCTAAAAACCTCCACCGGTTTTCGTATTGGGAGCACGCCGCTACATGCCTCCCAACTACAGTCCTCCTTGCTGCGGCTGGACGGGGTGAAACCCTCCGACGGTGCAGCTGGACTGTAGTGACGCACCGACTGTTGTGAGAAGCGGTGGGTTCCAGGTTGGTGAGTAATGTTGCTTGCGAGCGCCGCTTGTCTGTTAGTGCTATGGGGGTTAGCTGACAATGTTTACGAAAACCGGCCCCAGATTAGGGTCCTTTGTTCAGCCTCTTAGGCAACGGCGGAGGACCTTGGTCTGAAGCCCATTATAGTTAACTAGTGGGCCACGACCAGTAACACTGGTGATCCCTGTGTTTTCTGGACGAGTGGATGTTTCTCTGTCACAGTGTAGGCCCCGTCTTTCATATACAAATGAGAGTATACCCTCACGAGGAAATATGGGCATGGATGTTCGTTAGCGGAAGATCTGTGTTCAAGTCAGCTACAGCTATGGGACTTGTGCTGGCTCCGTCGAATGTTGGTAAAATCACCGTTGTAAAACTGTGTTAACATCTCGTTTCTCTTCTCTCTTAAAAGGTGAGGAGGGTTTCAGAACGGCGGCCTGTCTGAGTGTGACTTGTTGTATCGTTGTGTACGAGTTCAGGTGATAGCTGCTTAGCTTGCGTGCTAGTTGTGGCCTACTGTGTAGCCAGTCAGCTGTTAGCTGCGGCGATAGCTCGCTGTGTTTACCAAGCCTGTTGTGTTACTAGGCTAGGTAACGTTAGCTTGCTGATATCGGCCGAGAGCGGCCGTTAGCTTAATGCTACACTGTTGAACGTGCTGTGACTATAACATGTTTTAAACACTCTTGACTACGACGTCATCTTTGACAGAGGATGTTCGTCGAACCTGCCCTGAGCCAGGCCGGCGAGGACTGCGTCAACAAGGAGCACCGTAGCGGCGGGTTGGAGCAGCGAGCTGCCCGTGTCGTGAAACACAGGAGGCTGTGTTACTTCGGTGCCATGTTAGAGACTGCAATTCGCTTGATCTGCGCTCCCGGTAGGCAAGGTCCTGACCAGACCTTGAACACTTCTTCTTGCTTTCCCTTCTAAATGTTTTGTAAATAACGATGTTTTCCAAAACGAGTGTTGCTGCACTACATTTAGGATACGACGCAAGTTATGTGTGAATTGTCTTGTCACTGGTCTCCATGCAAATCGGGTTATTGTTACAGATGTGAAAATGATCTGGTTTGTTGTGTTGAGACACATTGTGTGTTCATGTACCGTGTACTCACAACTAAGGGGGTTAAACTAACCTATAAAGCTATGCTTAGTGACATATGAGTAAAGAATGATTCTTTTCTCAGCCTGTAATGACAATGAACAGTGTGTTCACATATTAACAGGTTTACCTGTTTACAGGAGACAAAAAATGCTCTGAATTTCATAAAAGTCAGTCAAAGCTTACCAAAAGCACGAGCAGTGAACTCCAAGCCCACGTGACTGAACTCAAACTAGAAAGAAACAGACTAAGAAATGACGTAAACTCCATGATAAAAACTGCAAAAAAAAATTTCATCAATGACAAAACTGAGGAAAACAAAAATAAACCATGTGAACTTTGGAAATTACTCAATAATCAACTAGGCTGCAGTAAAAAACTTAAAACCAGGTTCTCAAACATAAACATAAAGACGGACAACACGCTCATCACAGACAAACTGGATGTAGCCAATTACTTAAACACTTTCTTCACAAACATAGCCACAACACTGGTAAACAAACTACCCTCCCACTCAGGGCAGTATGGGGTAGAACACATAGTAGCATACTACAAGAACCTAGGCGTCCACAAAGACGATTTCAAACTGGAAATGGTAACTACAGATGAGGTACTCAATAAACTGAGCGCCCTCCAACCGAACAAGGCCACTGGCCATGACAACATCCCCTCCAAATTACTCAGAGACTCAGCAGCCGCCATCACCCCAGTCATCACACACATAATAAACCTCTCCATAAAACAGGGACACGTCCCCAAGGACTTCAAAATAGCGAGAGTAACACCCCTGCACAAAAAGGGCAGCAAATTAGACCCAGGCAACTACCGCCCTGTTTCTATCCTTACATCCATCTCGAAAGTCATGGAAAAAATAGTATACGAACAGGTCGAAAAGTACCTTACGGATAAAAATCTAATCTACGAATTCCAATCTGGCTTCAGAACATCCCACTCCACTGACACATGCCTTCTCTATTTGAACGACCACATCAAGCAAGAGGTGGACGCGGGCAAATACTGCGGCATGGTCATGCTAGACCTACAAAAGGCCTTCGACACTGTCAATCACACCATTCTGATTGACAAGCTAAAAGCAATTGGTTTTGATAGTTTATCAGTGAGCTGGATACAATCCTACCTGGAGGGGAGAGAACAGATGGTGGAGGTAAACGGTACCCTATCCCCCCCCCTCACAGTGAACTGTGGTGTTCCACAAGGAAGCATACTAGGACCACTACTGTTCCTAATTTATGCAAATGACATGTCGTCAGCTTGTGACTGCAACTTGTTCCTGTTTGCGGACGACTCAGCCCTGCTGGTCTCTGACAAGAACAAGTTACAGGTTGAAAAAACCCTCAGCTCGGAACTAGGCAAAATCTGCATATGGCTCGCCGACAACAAACTATCATTACACATGGGCAAAACAGAGTCCATTCTCTTCGGTTCAAATAACAAACTCAGCAAAACAGACGGCTTCTCAGTTACAGTGGGTGACAATATTGTCACAAGGAAAGATGAAATTACCTACCTGGGTTCCATCCTAGAGGCTAATCTTTCCTGTGACAAAATGGCATCCAATGTAATACAAAAAGTCAATCAACGAACTCGATTCTTGTACCGGATCTTTTCCCTGGTAAACAAGAATACCCTGAAGACTCTGGCAGGAGCACTCATTCAAGGGTACTACGACTATGCTTGCACCTCATGGTACCAAAGCACCTCAAAGGCACTAAAAACCAAATTACAAACATCTCAAAACAAACTAGTCAGACTACTGCTTGACCTGACTCCTAGAACCCACCTCACCCCTGCACACTTTGCCAACCTAGGATGGCTTAGAGTAGACAACAGAGTACAGCAACTTGCAATGGGCCTGGTCTACAAGATACACTACACGACCAAGGTACCCATGTACATGTCAAAATACTTCCCAAAGGTCAGTGAATACCACGATCACAACACCAGGGGGAGCTCCACAAATCATGTAAAACCCAGATTCGGCTCAAACAAGGGACTAAACACGTTTCGCAATTATGCCACAACAATGTGGAACGCCCTACCCAAAGCTGTAAAGGAATGTAAATCACTACCCACCTTCAAAAACACTCTCAAAGAACACCTACGGGAGACTGCAATTCAAAACTGGCCCCTACAAATGTCCTAACCCAGTTGTACAATAAAGACCAAGCATGGCTTTGTCAGTATTCCAATGTACAGCCCCACCCAACCCCACCCCACCTACCCAACCTCCTCCAATGTACAGTTTCCATGTCAAATGTATGTCAGTATTCCAATGTACAGTGTCCCCCCCCCCCTACCCAACCCCCCCCCCACCTCCAATGTACAGCCCCACCCCACCTACCCAACCTCCCCCAATGCACAGTTTCTATGTCAAATGTATATACTTTTCTTCTGGATTTTTTTAGTATCACAAACAGTACTGTATTTGAAAATCTGGTATGTCATAAATGTATAGATGTAGCAGTACTGTCTATCTGTATGTCATGTGTGTCATATGATGAATTGAAAATGGGGGACCCTGATGGAAACAAGACGAAAGTCTTTCTCAGGTCTGCATCCTCTTAACAATTGTATGTATTGAGCTGTACTGTACTGTACCCATTCTGCAATCTGTTAATAAACGTTTCAATCAATCAATCAATCAAACCTGTTTAACTGGCCGTATTAAGGGTAAAGTAGGAGGGTTGTGTTTCCCCCCGGTTCCCTGGGGACTTCTTCATCCTCCTCGCAGACATGTTGTTACACTTTATTGTGTCACTGTGTGGTAGGGATACGATGTAACCCTTAGCTTAGTTGTTGGGGTTGTGCTAACCGCTTGAGAAACTTTATTTTCCTAAAGAAAAGATTGTTTGGTCGCTTTTTCGTGTGTGCTTAGCAAGGCCTGTGGCCGATACTAATAGAGAATTGTGTATTCTCTCATTATGAAAAACGGCGTTCCTCTGTAGAGTGTTTTTGCCATTTTTTGTAGGTGATAATGGGTTGTGTGTGTCGTGTGACCTACAACTGGGTTGGGCTGGCCACAGAAGCACATGTGTAAGTCTGATACCGGGGCTCTTGAGAGGGCCCTCTCTATTCTGTCTTTTTTCCTTAGTAAAAATCAGATAGCAGGTTGGCACATGCGCTGTGTGAAGCTGTTAGACGCTTCATGGAGCTGACTATGACTGCGTCATACTCTTTTTTTGTCATTACATCGTATCATGGGTGTGGGGTCATAAAGGGGTGAACTGGTAACCTTTTCTCCCCCTTTTTTCTGTTGGTCAGGGGTAAACCCACCTGTCCTTCAAGGTTCCTGTCACGTTGCGGTTCGGCACGTTACAGGGTGGGGGGGGGGGGGGGGGGGGGGGAGGGAGTTTCCTGGTCCCACGCCCTGGAATATTGGGCGTGTGCACCGCAGAAATTCCCCCGCCATAGAGTACGTCACTGTGCGCGTCTCTGTTGGTAGGACTTCCGTGTGCTGTTCAGGTCCATATGATGGATCTGTTTCGGGGGGTGGTCAGAGCTCCTCCTCACGAAGCTCCTATTCGGGCCTTCTGTGAGTTGGGACTCTCCTTCCATGTGAGGGAGCCTCCTCAGAGTACAGAGCCTCCTCCTCAGATTGTCAAGGTGAGTGGAACCTCAAGAAGGAGTCCTACTCTATTGTGTGTGTATTCGATTCAATTCGATTATTGAGTGTGTATGGGTTCAGTGCCTCCTCCCCGGAGAGCCCTAAAACCAAACTTTTACATGGCTCAAGGTGCAATATATTCTTTTCAATCTGTACAGCTCGCGTGGGAAGTCTCTCTGGGGATTTCCGTCTCCTCCCTATGGGAGGGTGGTGGGATGTAAAAATGTGAAAAATATTTACCCCCAGCTGTGTAGACTGGGATACATACTGTTGGTGCTTCCTTCTTTTCTATTAAGAAGAGTTGGAGTTAGGAAGCATCACACCCCTCTTGTCGTTCCCCTGGGCGCCTTGGGGATTCAATGACAGGTCTAAATAGCCTGTTCATTGATGTGGTTGTGTCCCGACGCACGTATAGTGCTAGCTCGGGGTGTTCTGTAATCAGGCGAATCACTGGCACACCTTGGTTGCTTGAGGTTAAAACGGCGTTTTTATAAAGCAACTGGGATGGAGGTTTTTCCTCTTCCGACGACCTGTTTTGGTTGTCGACGGATTCTCGTTCATATCTGGGGGATGATGACGGAATGGATCTGAACATATGTAGAGGGTATGTAGAACGTCTGGGTGGCGCCTACTTTTCATGTTTAAGATCAACACGCATATCTGCCCCTTCTCCTGGAGTAGGCATGTCGGCGTGGTTAGGGCACGGGACTGGTTCTGGTCACGCTGGTCCGGATCAGTTAAACCCGTTGTCCGCCGGGGATGCAGATCTGCTGTTCTGGTACCCTGAGGGACTTGGGCTTTTTCAGGGGGAAAATGCCAGGTCGGTCCGGGTGTCACAGGGTTAAGCGCTATGGAGACCCTGGTTGGGTACATTTTGTACTCTGCACTGTCGTAATGGCTTACGGCCATGCCAACCTGTACACGCTCGATCTCGTCAGATCTCGGCCGCTACGCAGGTTGGTCCTGGTTAGTACTTGGTTGGGAGACCGCCTGGGAATACCAAGTACGGTGTGCTTGGGGCTGGTTCGCCATTATTTTCGCTCCTCTCTCACGCATGGCGAAGAGGGGCCTGTTGGGGTGGTCTTTGACCTCCTCTGGTGACCCTGTGCTTCCCGTATCGCCGGGCCCGGTCCGAAGTAATGTTTCGTCGACCCGTAGGCCTGGGTTAACCCTTTTTTGAAAACTGAAACACTTGTACTGCGGTATAGCCGGTGTATACCCGCAGGTGTGTTTTGGAGTTTTTTCTTGAGGGGTTATAGGAACAACCACCGCATTGGGTAACACCAAGGTGGTTGATTCCCTGGTGTGTTGGAGCAGTGTCAACTCCCGGGTTACCCGGTTGAGGGTGCCCCTGCACGTTCATGACGTCTGCCAATCGTGTCAGCCTTCTCTGCCTCAACCCCTCTGGGTGGGTTTTTTTTAAATGGAGGCTTGGTCATGCAACAACGCCAGCATACGCCCCTTCCGCCGGGGCGGCTGTTTTCAGCTGACTCCTTTGGCGCCTGTCTCGTCCGCAGTGCTCCAGGCTCAGGTTACAGCCTGTTGCCTGGTTTTCCCCGGTGCGCTGCCTGCTTCCGTTGGTTAACCTTTTTGTGTGCTTACGGCCATGCTGACTGCCTGTTCTGCAGGGTCAGTGTGCCAGGCGGTGTGCTATTGGGGGGAAAGGGCCCGTTCTTGGAGAAGAGGGGCCTTATCCGAATACGCTGGCGATGTGGGGGGCGGTGTCACTAAGTGACCGCCTGGTGGGGTCTTGATGCCTGGCGTCATTGACCTCTCCGGGCCCCCGTTTTCCAGGGGATCCAGTCCCTTCGGTGGGTCTGGGTCTTCCTTCGCGCTCCGCTGCTACGGCCTTGCCACGGGGTTGGGTTTGCCCTTGACCCCGTGATTCTGGGGGCAGTAACGAAGTTGTTCCCTCCGTTCGTTCCCGGGTGGCATGCGGGTTGTGCGTGTGTGTAGTCGTGGGGTCAGGCCACGGTCTGCTCACCCTGTGCGTTGAGTTGCTTGAGTGCCTCTTCGCACGGTCGGGTCCGTCGCCCTCCCGGGGACCTCCAATAGGGGGGGTGCCCTCCATTAGGGGGGGTCTGGGGGGGCTCGGTCCTCCCTGATCTGATGGTTGTGGGGGGCCTCAGCGGGGTGTATTTGTCGGCCTATGGCTCTCGCTCGGCCTCCCTTGTGCATGAGTGACGCCGAGCGGAGCCACTATGAATACAGAACGATAGGTTATGACTATAACCAAGTTCTGTTAATAGTGGTGACGCTTGGCGTCCGACGCCGCTGCAGCCCTTGATCTCGCCTTGTGGTGAAAGCTTGGGAAGGAGGCGAGGGGGTGGCCCCACCCCTGCTTATATGGGAAGCTGATAGGGGTGTGGTCAGACAAATATTGGGATATAAAGGTACATTGTGGTCTTTATTCAGTGCGCGTGCACATGCGAGGATAGTGCATGAGTGACGCCGAGCGTCACCACTATTAACAGAACTTGGTTATAGTCATAACCTATCGTTAATTATAATCATCTCTCTCTCTCCTTATGTCTAGTCAAGCCAGGTTGTGGAGGAGAGAGACAGGGATGAACAGGCTATAGACTACTTTGCCCATCCTGAGCCTGCTATGATGCAGGTGTTTTTACATCACCACCCAAAACAAGATTCAGCCAAGAGCGAGTGAGTACACTGGTCCACTTGTCCATGGCACTTACTATCCAGCTTTGTAGTGGTTTGGGGGAATAGTACAGTAGGTACACATATTTAAGGGGACCGCAAGGATGGTGTACTGGTGGGTGGTGTCCGACCGATTATGGTGGGCCGGTCTGGGCCAAAAAAATAAATGGACCTCCCTAATTTCTATATGAAAATATGCGTCGCTGTGATGATGAGGAATGCCAGCAGCCAGGTTTATATGAACAGGAAATGTGTAACAGGCAGCTGGGCGTTAGTCACGAGCGGGCAAAGAAACGTGATGTGCTTTTATCTTAGATGCCAATCATGGCATAAACACACACTGAGGTTGTCAGGTCGTGACAGGCTAAGCCTGCTGCATGACAATTAAAGACTTCTAAGCAGGGAAAGAGATTTGCTCAGGCGTGACAATCACACAACACTATAGAGGTTTATACCCTGCCATCGCTGACTCATACAGATGTTCTCACACAAACATTCACAAAAACACGCTAATGCCAATACATGGCCCTGACATACAATGTAAAAAATAAATGTTTTTTCACTGGAAATTCACTGTATTATTTTACAGATTACTTTTGTTTTTCTACTTTAAGTGTAAATGACATAAAAATACAGTAAATTACCTTTTATCAAAATATTAACCATTAAATAAAGGTTGTAATCTGTAAATGTATTTGATTTTACTGTAATTTGACAGTAAGTATTTGGCAACCATTGATGCCAGACATTTACCGTTTTCTTGCAGCTTTGCAGTGTAGGCCTATGTGAATAATTCAAGCATCGTCATTGTGTCATCTCAGGTTCTGCATATAATAAGTTACTATATAGCTATACATATATGTGTATATCTTTATAGTAACTTATTATACTGTGAATTTCTCCAGATCTCTCTTGGCAAAGCCTGGGGTGTGGCCAGTAGTAGCAACCCCTCCCCTATACTCACTCAACTCCCACACAACAGACCAAAACTAAAAATTTAAAGACAGTGCAATACCAAGTTTGACAGCATTACAAATTCTACCTTTAATATATCTGATTGGTTGCTCTGATTTGTTTCTCCGATATGAGTCTCTTGCAGGCAGACAGATTGACAGATTTCCCACCAAATGTCCCAAGAAGAACATATGGCAACCAACCTGCTTTTCTGCACTGAAAGCCAGCTGGTGTCATAGAATATTGCTCTCATGTCTGACTTGAATTAGCCCTGGGCTAATTGTGCAACTTGTGTGTTGTGAAATGTCAGGTAACGTCGCATTACCTTCCACTGCTACACAGGATCCCATTCAGTTTGACACACCATCACTGACACCTTGTCTGTACAAAAGCCATGGTTCATGATTGGGAATTAGGAGTGTCCACTTTCTGAAATGAGCTGGCTTCCTTGTTCCTCTGAGACAGTAACTGGCAGAGAGTTCCTCAGAAACTGTGTTTTAATAGCCTCTTAGCAAGCGCCCCCAAAATTGGCCACTTTAGTTTTTGTTTTTGAGGACTGCATACTTTTTCTGCAAACCAAAACAACATACTTTATACTTATAGCACATGCATGAGCCTGGTCTCTTTTGAAAGATGACATTCTGAAGTTTCTGATTCCAAAAAAGAAATTGACTTTTAGTGCTAACGTAATAGGGTAACATAGGCCTGACCTTGAGTTGTAGAAAAACTCAAGTTTTTCTGTAGTAGTTAGTAGTCCAGAGGTAGTATTTCCCCAGAAGGTGGTATGGCTTACAAATCCAGCAATAGCCTGAAGCCTTATGTAGTGCATATCCAAATTTTATAAAGATCCATTCAGAAATGAGTGATTAGGAGTGATTTTGGTAAACTGTGTACAAAGAAAAACTCAGTTTTCTCATAGACTTCAATTCATTTGGCCTCCTGTTAAATAATTTAGTTGTTCACCTAGATCCCTGATTCATACATCCCCACATGGGGTATCATTGGAAGCCACACTCATTGGCTACAACGATCCATAATAATTTTCGAGATCGGATCTAGATTGACGGAACTACTGCAGCCTGAGTTGGGAGTGGTATTTTGCGCAATACCGTGTACTCAAATACCGGCATGTAACTCGAGAACCACTCAATGGATTTTGACGGATTTTGTCGCTATCGACAGGCAACAAATAAGCCTTCAATTCGATATATATATTGTATTACAAAATATGCACACCCGAGCCACTAGGGGTGGCCAAAGTGCCAGTTGCAAAAAGTCCGAAAAACATCCCATATGTGGGACGTCGCAAATTATCACACATCAACAAGGTGACTAAAACATAATTTCCCCACCTTAGAAACATAGCTAAGGTACGGCTGTTTATAAATCAAAAAGACACTGAAAAACTGATCCATGCCTTTATCTCAAGCCGACTTGACTAGTGTAATGCACTCCTCACCGGCCTCCCAAAAAAAACCACAGAACGACTCCAACTCATTCAAAACCCTACTAGGCTACTAACTACAACCAAGAGGAGAGACCACATCAGTCCATTATTAGCTAACCTACACTTGCTTCCGGTAACATTTAGAATAGATTTCAAGGTCCTCCTCCTTATATACAAAACACTAAATGGAACAGGACCAAGCTACATTGCAAATTCTCTAGCAACTATGTGCCTTCTAGAACATTGCGATCATCTACTACTGGTCTATTGAAGGTTCCAAGCCACAGTCTAAAGAGAATCGGGGATGCAGCCTTTGCAAACTATGCACCAAAGTTATGGAACCCACTACCTATGGACAGTAGGGAAGCTAGATATCTTAATAACTTTTTAAATAAGCTAAAAACTTACCTCTTCACCATAGCCTTTTAATACACTCCACTTCTGATTGTACTGTAGCACTATTTTACTCTGTCCATTCTATAATATTGCACTGCACTGTTGCATAATTTTACTATCTATTCTATTCTACTAGTTTATTGCATTATTTTGTGCAGACCATGCATCTTCCAGCTGCTGCCGTCCGGGAGGCGCTACAGATCCCTGACCACCAAAACATCCTGCTTTAAAAACAGCTTCTTCCCCACTGCCATATGGACACTGAACTCCCTGTAACAACCCCCCCCCCTACCTCTGTTGCTATGGACATGGGCATAAACCTTGATATTGTGGTCTTGTAATTATGTATTTATGTATTTAACTGCATGTAGTATGTAGTACATATTGTAAGTGATGTTATATGTTCTATGTTCTATGTTGGAACAATGCTGTAACAATGCTGCACTGAAAACAAATTCCACCAGTCTGGCTGGTCTGTCATTAAAGAATCTAATGTAATCTAATCTTTAACTGCGCTGTAAAATTTTCGCTGGCCGTTGGCAATTGGGACTGTTTTTGGACAAGGCTCATTTGCATAGAAAGGGGAACATGTTCCGCCCATATTACCTAATTTAAATACACGCAAATAGCACCCGACGCAATGCTGATGGAACGCAGCCAGTTTCCACCTTATTTCACACATTGTGCCTCCTCTGTGAATAGCAAATGTGTTTCAGAGCTATTTGCGCCGGTATAGCGACAGAAAAAGCCGTGCAATCCCTTTGTGAATTCGCCCCTAGGTGTTCAAACTAACTACTCAGAAGGAACAGTCACACAGTGGAACTCAGCTATTAATAGCTATTACATACCTATGTATTGGTTACATTAGAAGCAGCTAAGCAAGGAATCGAGTTTTGTGTCGTTGAGACTTAATGACATCAATATTATGTTACCTTTAAAAGGGACCCAGGCCCCAGATCATAACATCAGAGCCACGTGATGGGCAATCTCCCATAATGTTGGCGTGTTCCTTTAAATGTATGCAACTGCACAATCCCAAAGAACCATGGGCTTCAATGTTGTATGGAAAAATGGAAGATTCTGTGATCAAAATGTCTAGCCCTACCGCCCAAAAATGTTTATTCACTGTATTATGTGGTTGTAAAAGCTTTGTTTACATTGGTAATGAGACTAATCCATATTCCAATATACAATGGGTCAAGAATGCTCCAAATAACATATTTTCCCTCTACAGATCAAACTCCAAAATGTGAATGTGCCCCACATTTATGATGAAATAAAAATCCCAGATTGTTGCTTTAAGTGCCTGTGTGTGTGTGTGTGTGTGTGTGTGTGTGTGTGTGTGTGTGTGTGTGTGTGTGTGTGTGTGTGTGTGTGTGTGTGTGTGTGTGTGTGTGTGTGTGTGTGTGTGTGTGTGTGTGTGTGTGTGTGTGTGTGTGTGTGTGTGTGTGTGTGCGTGCGTGCGTGTGTGTGTGTGTGTGCGCGTGTGTGTGTGTGTGTGCGTGTGTGTGTGTGTGTGTGTGTGTGTGTGTGTGTGTGTGTGTGTGTTGTGTTCCAGATGTCCATGTAACATGCACCTTCTCAGAGGAGTGCCTGCTGCCTTGCTCCTTCCAGCCGGCCGGTGATGAGGTCATCCACTGGTTCAGGCAGGAAGTGGTGGTCCACAGATTCCAGCGAGAGGACAGAGAGGAAGAGGAGGATGTGGACGAGGAGGAAAATGAGCTTGAGCAGTACACCGGCCGCACCAGCCTCTATCCACACCTGGTCTCCCAGGGCAACGCCACACTGTTCCTTAAAGGGTGCGGCCCCAAGGACAGGGGCAGGTACAGGTGCCATGTGCGCACGTCAGCGGGTGTGCACGAGGCCAACGTCATCGTCAAGGTGGAGGGTGAGTTCAGGTTGTCAGAGATAAACCTAGATATATGCAAGATAAACCTACGACATTCCTGACACACATGCATATCTAAGATAAAACTACACATATAATATATACCTACATATATAAGATAAACCTACATGTATAAGATAATCCTACATATTTCAGAAGCAGGAAAACTGTATTTGCCAGTGTAGAGGAATTGATCTTGGGGTCATTGGTGTTTGGTGTAGTTTCACAGTACATATTGACACACATGGTACAAGCCAAGGTCAGTAGGAGCTGGCCAGATAGTGCAAGACATCAATCTTGCCAGTTCTTCGTGCCAGTAGCCTTTAGGCTCCACAACCGTAGGACATGGACTGCTGCCAATAGCTGGAGAACTAACGGCTGGAGACCATGAGAACATTTAGGACGGTCTGACTTTTAATACTAAACACTGCACAGACTCTGGTCTGCTACAGCATGACACCTGAATTTTACCAAGTGGATTAATAAAGGAACACTTGACTTGACATACGGTTGACTGTGTGTGTGTGTGTGTGTGTGTGTGTGTGTGTGTGTGTGTGTGTGTGTGCGTGCGTGCGTGCGTGTGTGTGTGTGTATGTGTGTGTGTGTGTGTGTGTGTGTAGCTCGCGTCCAGTCCTTGACTCTGGAGCTGTCTAGACTGAGTGGTTACGAAGAAATGAAGTGCGCCACTCGGGACGTCTATCCTGCCCCTCATGTCACCTGGGCAACCAACCCGCCCACCTCCGAGGCCCTCCGACCGGTCACGCGCAAGCAGGCCGACAAGCGAGGGCTGTACACGGTGGAGAGCAGACTCCGGCGGCTGAAGGACCCGCCAGAGATCACCTACATCTGTAAAGTCAACTCCTCCTACGGAACGCAGGCCTGGACGGCCTCACTTAGAGAGAGAGGTAAATACAGTAGATTCAGCGCAGGCCTGGACGGCCTCACTTAGAGAGAGAGGTAAATACAGTAGATTCAGCGGAGGCCTGGACGGCCTCACTTAGAGAGAGAGGTGAATACAGTAGATTCAGCGGAGGCCTGGACGGCCTCACTTAGAGAGAGAGGTAAATACAGTAGATTCAGCGCAGGCCTGGACGGCCTCACTTAGAGAGAGAGGTGAATACAGTAGATTCAGCGCAGGCCTGGACGGCCTCACTTAGAGAGAGAGGTAAATACAGTAGATTCAGCGCAGGCCTGGACGGCCTCACTTAGAGAGAGAGGTGAATACAGTAGATTCAGCGCAGGCCTGGACGGCCTCACTTAGAGAGAGAGGTGAATACAGTAGATTCAGCGCAGGCCTGGACGGC
The DNA here is from genome assembly GCF_963971535.1 of Notolepis coatsorum. NCBI lineage: Eukaryota > Metazoa > Chordata > Actinopteri > Aulopiformes > Paralepididae > Notolepis > Notolepis coatsorum. The sequence goes on along the minus strand of NC_140176.1, from coordinate 71,964,717 downwards.
CTCACTTAGAGAGAGAGGTAAATACAGTAGATTCAGCGCAGGCCTGGACGGCCTCACTTAGAGAGAGGTGAATACAGTAGATTCAGCGGAGGCCTGGACGGCCTCACTTAGAGAGAGAGGTGAATACAGTAGATTCAGCGCAGGCCTGGACGGCCTCACTTAGAGAGAGAGGTGAATACAGTAGATTCAGCGGAGGCCTGGACGGCCTCACTTAGAGAGAGAGGTGAATACAGTAGATTCAGCGCAGGCCTGGACGGCCTCACTTAGAGAGAGAGGTGAATACAGTAGATTCAGCGGACCGTAGCCGACTCTACACACATCAGACATAACTGCTGCTCATGAATTATCCATGCTACGTACTATTTTGTCTTCTCTTTGTCTTTTTCCCCCTCCATTTTCCTCCGATTTTCTCCCATCCCAATGTTAGTCGTATGCCAATTCCCAGTCCCTTCCTGGTCGCTGCGCTTTACCCCCCACAGTCAGATCATTTGGGAGAGTGGAGGCTACCACGTGCTTCCTCCGACACACGTCCAGCCAATCACCGCTTCTTTTCACCTGGCAGCGCGGATTCTCATTGAGAGGGCGTAGCGTGTGGGAGGACCACACTATCCCCCTCACGTCCAATCCGCGCTTAGCAGGCGCCCCGATCGAACTGTAGGAGTCGCTGTTTACAACGACCCGGACCCACCCCGCCAGCTTCTCCCACCCTCTGATACAGCCAATTGTATCAGTGCAGACGGCCAGCCAAGCTGGTGACAACCCCGGAGCTGTGAGCTGGATTCGAACAGGCGAACTGTCACGGTGGGGTTAGGTTGAATGCAATAATACAGAAAGGGAAGGAATGGAGGAGGCAGAGGCGAGGAGTGAAGCTTGGAGAAGGGTGTTTACTGTAGAATCCAGTGCAATACAAGGAGAATACAGAAACTAAATAACAAACTTCACAATACAAAAAACAACAAACACTAAGACTTACTAGAGGGAGAACGGTGCGACACGACGTGGAGGAACAGGGGGTAACTGGAGGAATGTCGCCACACAGAAGGGGAGACAGACAGACACCTAAATACCCCGACTAATTAGCAATTAAGAACACCTGGCCAACACAGAATCACAAACAACACCTAGACAATAAGCAAAGCACAACTAAACACAACTAAACACAAAAGCAACTCCTAACAACCCAAAACAGTGTATGACATCACACCAGGGAAGGGAAAGACAATGACAGTACACACCATGACACCACATTAATCAAACTATTAATTATAGTTAACACAGTAGTCAGGATGTCCAGTGTACTGGAGCGCACAGATTGTTTGTCACCACTAGAGGGTGGTAGGGCGCCAATGTCAGGCCAAGGGCCAATGTCAGATAGAGGGCATTGCCCAAAGTTAGGTGGAGGGTACTGCCCAGTGTTACCATCCTGCCCAGTCCAGCCAGGACCGGGCCTAGGATCCTGACAGTACCCCCCCCTCAACGGGTGGCTTCCAGACACCCGAAAACAACGTCCATAAGCAGGTGAGGGAGGAAGCCGGAACCCCGGAGAGGACCCAGGGAGAGGACCCGAAGACGAGGGACCAGGAGGCTGAACAAAAAACCCAGGAGGGGCATAGCAGCCAGGGGGGTAGAAAACGGGCGCAGATGCCCGGAGAGGGGGGGTGGGGATGGGAACAGAGGCCCGGGGAGGAGGACTGGACCTGGAAACAGAGGTCCGACGAGGGGGGGTGGGGATGGGCACCGAGACCCGGGGAGGGGGGCAGAACCTGAGAACCGAGGCCCGACGAGGAGGGCTGGACCTGGGAAGCGAGGCCCGACGAGGGGGGGTGGGTACAGGTGTAGAAGCCCGGGAAGGGGAGCTGGACCCTGGAGCCGGATCCCGGACGAGAGGCCCTCCAGCCGCCGGACTAGGGACCGGTTCAGGAGAGCCGGAATGGAGGTGCGGCGGCGACGACCCCCGGAGCAGGATCCCACGCAGGCCCCGGCGAAGACCACAGCGAAGACCCCGGCGGAGACCACGGCGAGGACCAGGATGCCGATCACGGCGCAGAGCTGGACCAGACGGGGAGCCAGGATCCGTCGAAGAGCCGGGAGCCGGCACGGCAGCCGGACCAGGTGGAGAGGCCGGGCAGGGCGTGGAGACCGGATCGGTCCCGGCGGCGAGGCGTGGTGTAGGATCCGGGGATGAGGAGCCAGGATCCGTCGAGGAGCCGGGAGCCGGCACGGCAGCCGGACCAGGTGGAGAGGCCGGGCAGGGCGTGGAGACCGGATCGGTCGCGGCGGCGAGGCGTGGTGTAGGATCCGGGGATGAGGAGCCAGGACCCAGAGCAGAGGCTGGACTGGGCGTGGAAGCTGGACCAGCTGTGGAGGCCTTACTAGCCATACTAGCCTCGGGGGCTAGGCTAACTGTGGGCCCTGGACTCACTGTGGGAACTGTGCTAGCTGAGAATGCCTGGCTAGCTGCCGAGGCTAAGCTAACAGTCGGGGAGAGCCTAGCAGCTCCTGTCCTAATAGCCCTCCTAGGCCTGCTAGCTGCAGAGACCTGACTAGCTTGGGACATCTGGTCCGTCTCAGCTACCAGGCTCACCCTGAACCTGGAGCCTAGGGTGGCAGTGGGCGTCTGGTTAGCTACTGTAGCGGGGCTAACAGGCGGAGCTAGGTTAGCTGGGAGTGGCTGGTTAGCTATTGACACGAAGCTAACGGGCGGAGCTAGGTTAGCTGGGAGTGGCTGGTTAGCTATTGACACGAAGCTAACGGGCGGAGCTAGGTTAGCTGGGAGTGGCTGGTTAGCTATTGACACGAAGCTAACGGGCGGAGCTAGGTTAGCTGGGAGTGCCTGGCTAGCTTGGGACATCTGGTCCGTCTCCGGTACTAGGCTCACCCTGAACCTGGAGCCTAGTCTGGCAGTGGAGACTGTGCTAGCTGGAAACGGCCGGTTAGCTATTGACACGAAGCTAACGGGCGGAGCTAGGTTAGCTGGGAGTGGCCGGTTAGCCCTTGACACAAGGCTAACCGGCGGAGCTATGTTAGCTGTGGACGTCTGGTTAGCTGTACGAGCGGAGCTAACGGGTAGAGCTGTACCAACTGGGGACGTCTGGCCATCTATAGTGGCGGAGCTAACAGGCGGAGCTGTGCTAACTGGAGACGACCGGTTAGCTATTGGCACGAAGCTAACGGTCGGAGCTATGTTGGCTGTAGACGACAGATCGGCGATGGACATCCGAGCAGCCTCAGCGGCTGTGGGAGGATCTAGGCTGACCGTAAGCCTGAGAACAGTCGGCAGGCTAGCTACCCTAGCCTCTGACTTGTGCTTCTCCATGAGGCCAGCAACATGTTCAGCCATCTCCCACATCGCTGGCTCCAGTGTCGGATTCTCCATGGCGACCTGGTCGATCTCCCGGAGCAGGAACCCCCACTTGGCCGGTGAGTAATGCTTCATGTCAGTCTCACCGGCCATCAGGCTCAGGACGACCCGAATGGTATCGCTTGCCCTTTCTGCTGTATTCATTATTGGTGGCGACATTCTGTCACGGTGGGGTTAGGTTGAATGCAATAATACAGAAAGGGAAGGAATGGAGGAGGCAGAGGCGAGGAGTGAAGCTTGGAGAAGGGTGTTTACTGTAGAATCCAGTGCAATACAAGGAGAATACAGAAACTAAATAACAAACTTCACAATACAAAAAACAACAAACACTAAGACTTACTAGAGGGAGAACGATGCGACACGACGTGGAGGAACAGGGGGTAACTGGAGGAATGTCGCCACACAGAAGGGGAGACAGACAGACACCTAAATACCCCGACTAATTAGCAATTAAGAACACCTGGCCAACACAGAATCACAAACAACACCTAGACAATAAGCAAAGCACAACTAAACACAACTAAACACAAAAGCAACTCCTAACAACCCAAAACAGTGTATGACATCACACCAGGGAAGGGAAAGACAATGACAGTACACACCATGACACCACATTAATCAAACTATTAATTATAGTTAACACAGTAGTCAGGATGTCCAGTGTACTGGAGCGCACAGATTGTTTGTCACCACTAGAGGGTGGTAGGGCGCCAATGTCAGGCCGAGGGCCAATGTCAGATAGAGGGCATTGCCCAAAGTTAGGTGGAGGGTACTGCCCAGTGTTACCATCCTGCCCAGTCCAGCCAGGACCGGGCCTAGGATCCTGACAGCGAACCAAGCTCACAGCTCCGGGGCTGGTGACGAACGCAATCTCCGCTCGACCACCTAACCGCCGCTACGTACTATTTTGTATGCAATTTTTCAGTATGCGATGTTAGTAGTAGTGCCAATACTGGACTACGCACTTCTTCAACCATTATCTGAAATAAACATAATTTCTTTTTTAACCTTACTGTGATGCACTCGTCCTAATATACTAACCTACACTGTAGCACTCAACACTTTGATGAACATTGTTACTCAGCTGATAGAGTTGTGCCCTTCCTGATGACTTGTCATACAGAACTTGTACAGTAAGTCGCTTTGGATAAAAGCATCAGCTAAATGACAAAATGTAAAAGTACGTAAATGTATGCGAAAGAGGTTTGTGTGAATACTAAAAGGACCCACGTTTGAAGTACGGAGTGGATGGTTGCTAGATGATCCCACAATTCATTGCACCAGGTCAATGTCCTGTGCTTTCTCCCGTTCCAGGTCAGGAACAATTTCCCAAACAAACATGAAAACAAAAAACATACAGACCACTGAAGCATCATTTGTGTGTTAATTTGTGTGCACAACTGATGGTAGGATATCCTGCCATCACAGCTAGCAAGTGGAAACAGCTCTGACTTCTCTTCTTTCGGTATTATAGTGCACTCCATGTACTGAACAGTAAGCTCCAACAGTATGTAGTACAGTACATATACAGTACTAGGAATTCGGAAGCAGCAACCTGATTAGCCAAGTACAATGTACAGGAATGTGTCTCTTTGCCGTTGGTCCTGGGGGGCCCTGGGGTGGGGGGAGGGAGTGAGGTTGTTAATTGACGTGGCTTATGTTATATTGGTTATTAATTATTATTGTACATTGTCTTTCCAAAATCTTTGATAAATAAAACATTTGAATAAAAAAATGTATTATGAATATTTGTAATTATGTAAAAATGTTGTTACAATGTAACAAGATACACTTTTGATGTATTTTCCCCATTTCTGGTCTCTCTCTCTCAGAGATCAGTGGAGTAGAAGGCAGGGAACTGGTCATCCCCTGTCACGCCCCGTCTTACCTGCGAAACCCCTCCCTACTCTGGAAATTCACCAATGGAAATGAGTTGGTCCACGTCCTCTCTTACGACAGCCTATCGCAGCGCAGCTCCGCCTCAGAGTCCTGGGAGGACCACGTTCGATTGGACACTTTCAGGGTCCCATCGGGAGACGGCTCTCTGCGACTGGTGGATCCAGACCACTTTAAACACGAGGGCGTCTATACGTGTGTGTATTACGCTCCGCAGAACACACACACTGAACGCAACAGCGTCATTATCTCTGATGTTGATGATGGTGAGATCACACACACACACACACACACACACACACACACACACACACACACACACACATACACAGACACACACACACACACTCATATACACACACACACACATACTGTACACATAAACACAAATGTGTGTATTGTTTGTGTATGTCACCTAGGTATAAGTGAGCGACTTCATACATGGGAGCCATTTCATTGGTGGATTGTTGCCCTGGTGATCGGAGGGCTGGTTCTCGCGCTCATAGCCCTTCTTTGGTATCTGAAAGTGAAAGGTAGGTAAAGACGGGATTCGGGGGAATAAGTCAGATGTGAAGCCAGGACCCGATCACAGGGCGAAGAAGGCAGAGGTAATTGCAGAGAGACCCAAGAGGACAGAGGTCTTTAATGATGACACGCAGAACTGACGACCAAACCAAAAACAGGACTGACAAAATAATACTAAAGGACCAGACTACAGGAATAACAAAAGGAGTCCAGGGAACACGAGGGGACATCAAATAAAACATCTAACATGAAACACTGATCCAACAGACTGCACAGGGGAGAGCAAACAGATACACACACGGGCACAATTACAAATGGAAAGACCTGGGATGATAAGGAACTGGGGACACCTGGCAGGAAGCAGATTACAAAGGACTAGGGAACGAACCTAAGGCAAAGCACATAGAACTACATGACCTAGAAAGGAGCACAGAACATACAGATAAGGAACTGAACCTAGACAAGAGAAACATTGTACATAGAACAGATAAACAACTAAACTAACAGGGGTGTCCATGGAAAGGGGTGTGGCAGTCCCTGGCAGGAGAGGCAGAGAGGGGGTCAAATCAAATCAAATCAAATCAAATTTATTTATAGGGCCCGACAACACACGTTAATGTCCCCATGGGCCGTACAGGTCTTCTTTAAACAAGTCAAGAAGACAACATAACAATAAGTCAAGAACAGAACAAGAACACCATAGGGTCCAAACATTTTTTAGATGAATGCAAATAAATGAAAGAATGCAAGCACTCCCAGACATACCCCACGCGAAGGTAAGGAAAAACTCACTAAAACCTAACAATAGGGGAAAAAAAACCTCCACAGGCAATGTGGAGGAGAGAAACCTTAGAAGGGCCGTTCAAGGGGGGATCTCCCTTCTTAGATGTCGGTGATAGTAGTGTTGCAGACGGACAGTTGGTAAGCATGCACTCATGTGTGTGGTGAAACACAGATGAGTGCATGCAATAGCAACTGTACATTTTGAAAAATTAAAGATAGAGCTAATAGCGATAGCAATTGAACATTTTGAAAGATTAAAGATAGAGTTGATAGCGGATCTATTTGAAGCACAGGGGCAGCGCAAGAGGGTCACGTCCTCCCCGTCTTAGTCACGGGACATTCAACACTCCGGTCGTTGCTCAGGGACAGCCAGAGACAGGGGGAAGGGGGGTGGCGCAGAGAGGGTCGCGAACTCCCCGACATCATCGCGGGACATCCGGCACTCCGGTCACCACTACGAGACCTCCGAAGACAGGGGGGCACGCAGAGGGGGTCGCAATCTCCCGGCCTTCGTCACGGGACGTCCAACACTCCGGTCAACACTCCAGGACAGCAGGTCATAGGAAGACAGGGAGACGGGACAGGCGTTAGACAGCTCATGAGATTGTAGTAGGCGGACATAGCAATAGATACAAGTGGTAGGCATATATGTGAATGGAGTAGATATATGAAGTAAGCGTATTATGTGAATAGAATAGAAGTACTTAACCCAGCAATGAAACCGCGTTGACTGTTAATCTGTTAACAGTCTGTTAATCAGTTGACAGGACCACGGACAGACGGCGGTGAATAACTGATCCAATGCCTCGGAGGTGCATGTAGAGCAGTCACTACAAGCTTGGCCAAGACCCCGAGGCATCCATCACCTTGGTCAGCGCCAGGAGACGGGTACTCAGAGAGAAGGGGGAGGGAGGGGGGGGGGGGGGGGGGGAGGGGGGGGGGGGGGGAAGAGTTAGAGAGTTCCCATGTTTGTGGTGCTGCAAAGGAGCAGACATGTAGTACCCTGTAGTGTCATGTAGTACCCCGTAGTGCCATGTAGTACCCTATAGTACCCCATAGTGCCATGTAGTACCCCGTAGTATCCTGTAGTACCCTGTAGTGTCATGTAGTACCCTGTGGTGCCTTGTAGTTCCATGTAGTGCCATGTAGAGCTGTGTAAGCCATGTAGTACCCTGTAATGCCATGCAGTACCAAGTAGTACTCTGTGGTACCATGTAGTACCCTGTACCCTAACTAAACTACCCTATAGTAAACTACCCAGTGGTACCATGTAGTACCCTGTACCATAACTAAACTACACAGATTAATCTAAAGGTCAGTCCCCGACCAGGTGAGATCAAGGTAGGTTGAAGGAGAGAGAGAAAAGATGAGTCTTAAGCAGGGATTTAAAAGCTTCGACAGAGCAGGCGCCCCTGATGACGGCAGGTAATTTGTTCCACAGGTAGGGAGCGCGGTAGACAAAGGCTCTGTGGCCGGCGGATTTCTTTTTAACCCTAGGGGTCGATAGAAGCCCCGCATTTTGTGAGCGCAGAGCACGAGCGGGCGAGTATCGGGAGATGAGATCAGATAGATAGAGCGGTGCAAGCCCATTTAAAATTTTGTAGGTGAGGAGTAGCACTTTAAAGTCAGAGCGGGCTTGGATAGGAAGCCAATGTAGGGCGGACAAAACTGGTGTGATGTGATAAAATTTTCTAGTTCTAGTTAGTATCCGTGCAGCCGCATTTTGCACGAGTTGAAGATTTTTGATGCTTGAATTAGGTAAGCCTGAAAAAAGTGCATTACAGTAGTCCAGACGTGATGAGACAAAAGCATGAATCAGGGTTTCAGCATCAGCCAGAGTTAAAATGGGGCGTATTTTTGCGATATTACGAAGATGGAAGAATGCAATTTTGGTGACGTTTTTTATATGTGCATTAAATGAGAGGGAGGAATCAAAAATGACTCCAAGGTTTTTTATGGTGGAGCTCTGGGATACATGACAGGTATCAAAGTTGAGGGAGATGTCCTGAAACAGGCCTCTGTGGTTTGGGGGGCCAACAATTAACATCTCAGTTTTATCTGCATTAAGGAGTAGAAAGTTTTGCGACATCCATTTTTTGACGGCAAGCAAGCAGGCCTCAAGGTTTTGTAGTTGGGAGGAATCATTTGGCTTAATAGGTATATATAATTGGGTGTCATCAGCGTAAAAATGAAAGTTTATGCCAAATTTGCGTATGATATCGCCGAGGGGTAGCATGTAAATCGAAAATAGCAAAGGGCCCAGGACAGAGCCTTGTGGGACACCACATTGCACTGGGAGGGTCTCAGATGTTAAATCATTATAGTCAGAGTGGGCAATGTCCAAGGCAGAGCAGGGGGGAAGTGAAAGTCCAGGGCAGAGCAGGGAATTAACAGTTTGAATTATTCAATCACTTGTTCTTTAATTCATTCATTAATTAGTTCATAAATTTTTTTAAACGTTTAGTTTAGTTGATCATGTATGCCAAGAATGCACAAAACTTAAAAACAAACAAAATACTCAATACACTATTTCCATTGTGTTGATGAATGAATGAATTAACCCATTAATCAATCAGTTTAATCATTCATTCATTATTTCTTCCATTGTCTGAATGATCAGACAATGTATTCATTGTTGTTGTTTCTTAATTGTGCACTGTTGAGACTGAGCTCGCATCACAAAAATGTAATTACCTGCAATGCCCCTGTATTATTGTATTTGACAAATAAAGAACTTGAACTTGAATCTGTTGATTTGAGGTCTTAAGCTTGACATGGAATGGCATCAAACGATTGACCCCAGCGGATTTATTTCAGTCAATTCAGCTATTAGATTGAGGCTACAACTTGTTCTCTAGCTCTCTATCCGTCCAAATCATATTTCAACAGACCAATTAAAGAACACATGTACTGTAAAAGGCTTTTGTCATTGCCTTTCAGTTTCCAACAGAGACACAGTATGTCCCTCTGTGTTCTAACCAACAGGTATAATAATATAATAATAATATGTTCTCTCTCACACGAAGGTATCCCTTCAGATTCAAAGCCCAGAGGTGATCCTCAGGAGACGACCGAACTGCAGGCTGTCAAAAGTAAGAGTGTGTGTTCACTACTAGGGCTGACCCCGATTAGTTAAATAGTCGACTAATCGATCTAAAGGAGCCGTAGTCGACTGCCAACCTCTTAGTCGAATGCAAAATATATATATATATATAATAATTGTAAACATTAAAAAAAAAAAATATGTATCATTCTTTCCAAAAGCAAAGAGGCATAGAAACGTGGCTAACGCTAATGGCGCGCATACCAGCAAGGCTAACTGCCTATAAGAAAACGGAAACAGAGGCACTGAAAGAGGATTTCACCCATCTAATGAACACAGACTACTAGACAAATATCAAGATGTATCCATCAGTGGACCAATTGCATGCTTTCGCAGAGGACAAGAAGCCTTCAGTCGACTCTTTCAGACATTAAGCACCCCCACAGCCCAAATGGAATAAAAAAAAATACAAAAATGTAATTATATATATATTCTTTTTATATATATTTTTTTTCTTCATAGTCGACTACCAGTCGACTATCGTCAAATTTTGGCCAATCAAAGTCGACTATACAAATCCTTAGTCGGGGACAGCCCTCTATTCACTACAAACAAATGTTACAGCCTTACTGAGCAGACACTAGACGAGTCAGTATGTTCACTACAAATGTTACAGCCTTACTGAGAGCAGACACTAGACGAGTCAGTATGTTCACTACAAACAAATGTTACAGCCTTACTGAGAGCAGACACTAGACGAGTCAGTATGTTCACTACAAATGTTACAGCCTTACTGAGAGCAGACACTAGACGAGTCTATGTTCACTACTACAGTACAATGTTACAGCCTTACTGAGAGCTGACACTAGACGAGTCTGTGTGTTCACTACAGTACAATGTTACAGCCTGAGAGCAGACACTAGATGGAGTCAGAGTACAGAACGGAGGGAAGAGAGAAACCTAGATGGTACTTTCACTACTTTGTTGGTTGGATTGCAGGTTACTTGAACCAGTATAACCTACACTATGTTTCAAAAACAGAACATCAAAATGTTTTCTTCTGTTGTCCCCTCCTCAATATTATTCCTCAGATCGTTCAAACATCAACTAAAGGGAGGCCATGGAATCTAATTGTTGTGAAAATGATTAGGTTATCAAAATACTTTTCCTTCTGCAAAGACAAGAGTCTATGCCTCACTCATAATTGATACTCCGAAAAAGAGAGACATCTGGGGCCTATTTATGTGGTGATTCAGAAAATGGGGCAAGATAGTTGAAGAACATGAACAGTGAACACTATTCTTCTGCTGGTCCTGGCCTTGATAAGCACATACTGCAGTGTTTGTCAAGGCCTTCCTACTATCTCTCTCTCTCTCTGTTCCAGGCACCAGTGCAGAAGATAACCCCAGCGCAAGCAGCCCACTGACGGTGGAGGACAACAATGGACACACTACTCACCAGCCTGGCTCTCCCATAACTTAAACCAAAACAAAAAGGACATAAGCTAACAGAGCATCATTATAGTGAGGCTAACGGAACACTGGGCCGATGGAACATCCATGCAGAATGACCCAAGCCTCAACTAAGGCAGCAACACAAAATGTAGGAGTCTAGCTAACACAGTTAGACACCAGCTTGCATTATAGCTTTTGAATGAATCTACTGAACCTTGCGTTGTGGTAATTACAGAGCTTTCAAAAGCTCAATTGGCAGCTGGCATGAAAGAGCATTCCATTTAATCTGGTACTTTTCGGGAGAACGGATTTCACAGTTTGGAAATGAACGTGACTCAGTGAGATGAGCTGATATGAATAAAGACTTTCCTTTTCACATGGAAAGTTACTTCAGCTCGACTCGAAACTGTCAACGGTTGACTTTCTGAGCTGAAGAAAAGAAGGCACCCGCTCACATTCAGTGTCATGTAGAGAGAATGTAACAAGCAACGTTTCAGCCAAGCATGGCCTTTATTCAGTGGAACTTATGCCATAAGCAGCACTTGTGTGTAATTTGATGTGCATCTAAACGACATTGTATTTTTTTTTACGTTCTGAGCTGGCATTGTTCATTTTTGTGAATCTTTGGATACTATGTTCCATTTACCAACAATAATCTGTATTAACCCTTTCACTGCCACACGACAAAGGGTTAACCCTTTCACTACCACACTACAGAAGGTTAACCCTTGTAAAACATTAAATATCTTTGGATACGTTTGTGATAAAGACTTGCTTTATTGTATCGGAATCGATTGTCATCTAAAAAATGTAGTGCATCTCTCCGAGATTGCGCGGATGTAAAGCATAGAATCTTGAAATATCTAGATTGGTTGTTTTCTCTGGACTGCATCTAATCTAATCTATCCATTTATCATATATCTATGTCCGTCACTATAGCCAATGGAAATGCTAGAAATGGTCACGTGGACTGGGAGAACCAATGGAAAATTCCTATTGTTTCTCAATAGTCCAGTGCGCTCCACAGAAAGGGCTGTCAGATAGACGCATTAGTTGCGTGTAATGTAAGATAGACCAATAAGAGAGAGGCGCTTGTCTCTGGTTTTATAATAAAATGGCAAAAAGACAAAAGTATAATGTTCAGTGCAAATGTATATGTCGTTTACAGTTTATTATGCCACCTATGCAGCTAGTTTATTTGGTCAATTCTCTGCCTCTGCCACAAATGTATGTCTTAGTTATAAGGTGGTCTGTCACAGAGTTAAAATGTTTTCACTATCAATATATTAAATTAGCCATTGTTTTTGTTTCCGGCCCCCCATACAATGGCTTGGAAAAAATTTGGCCCTCGGCCAAACTTAATTGCTGACCCCTGGCCTAGGGTAAGAGCAGCCAGTCAGTAACTGAGAGGTCAGAGGTTATTTCATAACAGTTGTGGATCCAGGAGAGAGAGAGAGACGGTGACTCATCGCTTAGGTTCAATGTTTTCAGGTGACAACGCCTAGTTTGAGAAAGAAGTGAGGTCAGAGGTCATAGGCTGACCGAGCAAAAAAGAACAGGCGTGGTAGCAACCCCAGACGGTTAACCGTCTGTAGTGTGATAGCAAAGGGTTAACCTTCTGTAGTGTGGTAGTGAAAGGGTTATGTCGGCTTATTGTAAGAGCTGCCACTTCTCACTTCTTTACCGTCATGCTATGTTGTTGAATTATATATGTCGAGGCATGCAAGATGTTTCATTAACCCTTTGGAACAAGTCAACATAAAAAAAATTCAGAGGCTGCAGTGGATTTTTATTTCAAACAAAGATAGTAGTAGAATATAAAACTAGATCCCTGGAGGAACACGTACAAACCATGTCATGCTGGAAAGGGGTAAATATTGTTCCAAAGTTAAGCTTTACATTTTGAGGGGAAGAATTGGCATGGTCATTTTGAAAGGGGTCCCTTGACCTTTCACCTCAAGGTGTCTGAGTGACAATGGGCTCGAAGGAATCACAAGAATCTCATGTTTACAGCCATAAACTAGAGACCGGAACAATAAGGGAGTGTATGATGTGTAGTATATAGTGGATCTTTGGAGCCATTTTCAGAAAAGAAATGTGCACGCCATCCAATCGCTAGAAACAATTATTTCACAAACCTCTCAAGTTATTGATACCAAATCATAGTAGGAACATTTCACAAGTGATATTCAATGTCTTGAGGTATTTATGTGGTCCTTTGGAAGGATTATTTACCTTTTATTGTTGCACCAAATCTGTGCTACTAATGGTATCAACCCAAAGCATGCTGCAGCACTCTGTTACACATCATTACTGAGCTTGGGAACGGCCATCATATGTTTCCATAATAATGCCCCAAGACCTTGTACAAACTTGCAAAATTTGAATAGGTGCAAACGAGATACGAGATATTTATGACTTGAAAAGATTGATACACAGTCAACATACAAAGTATTCAAATTATAGTAATTTTTAGGGTCCAAGTTTCAGATGATGTATGACATCTCTGTGTGGTATCTACTCCTGACCTTCAACCTTGACCTTGAAAAAAACAAAACATGGTTTAAAGGGTTAATGACATTTTTACTTGTTTGAATTGTTATTATCATGATGACAAAATAAATTATTTAAACTGTGTGTGTGTGTTTGTGTGTGTGTTTGTGTGTGTGTGTGTGTGTGTGTGTGTGTGTGTGTGTGTGTGTGTGTGTGTGTGTGTGTGTGTGTGTGTGTGTGTGTGTGTGTGTGTGTGTGTGTGTGTGTGTGTGTGTGTGTGTGTGTGTGTGTGTGTGTGTGTGTGTGTGTGTGTGTGTGTGTGTGTGTGTGTGTGCGCGCGTGTGCGTGCGTGTGTGTGCGTGTGTGTACGTGTGTGTACGTGTGCGAGTGTATGCACACACATCTCAGACTACAGACAAGTTGATTGGGGCCAGATTTACCAATAGGGGACAAAAAGCAGATCTTCGGGTTAGTGGTTAGCTTTGGGGTTAGGCTATGGTTAGATTAAAGGGAAAATCCACCCTAAAACAGAATTGACTTGTTTTCATGACCATGCGCTTCTATTGATTGATTGATTGAAAACTAGATTGCAGAATGGGTACAATACAGTACGGCTCAATACACACAATTGTTAAGGGGATGCAGACCAGAGAAAGACTTTCGTCTTGTTTACATCAGGGTCCCCCATTTTCAATTCATCATGACATTTATGACATACACGACATACAGATATGCAGATATATATCATGACATTTATGACATACACGACATACAAATATACAGTACTGTTACATCCAGACATTTATGACATACAAGATATACAAATATACAGTACTTGTTTAAGAGACAGAGATCCTAAAAGAAAATATATACATTCGAGGGGGAAGAAACTGTACATTGGAGGGGGTTCGGTGGGCAGGGAAGGCGGGGGTTTGGACATTTTCCGGGCCAGTTTCGAATTGCAGCCTCCCGTAGGTGCTCTTTGAGAGTGGTTTTGAAGGTGGATAGGGATTCACATTATTTTACGGCTGTGGGTAGGGCGTTCCACATTGATGTGGCATAATTGCGAAACGTGTTTAGTCCCTTGTTTGAGCCGAATCTGGGTTTTACATGATTTGTGGAGCTCCCTCTGGTGTTGTGGTCGTGGTATTCACTGACCTTTGGGACATTTCGACATGTACATGGGTACCTTAGTGGATAGTGTATCTTGTAGACCAGGCCCATTGCAAGTTGCTGTACTCTGTCGTCTACTCTAAGCCAGCCTAGGTTGTCAAAATGGGCAGGGGTGAGGTGGGTTTTAGGAGTAAGGTCAAGCAGTAGTCTGACCAGTTTGTTTTGTGATGTTTGTAGTCTTGTTTTTAGTGCATTTGAGGTGCTTTGGTACCATGAGGTGCAAGCATAGTCGTAGTACCCTTGAATGAGTGCTCCTGTTAGAGTCTTCAGGGTATTCTTGTTTACCAGAGAGGAGATCTGGTACAAGAATCTTGTTCGTTGGCTGACTTTTTTGATTACATTGGTTGCCATTTTTTCACAGGAAAGATTTGCCTCTAGGATGGAGCCCAGATATATAATTTCATCTCTCCTTGTGACAATATTGTCACCCACTGTAACAGAGAAGCCGTTGGCCTTGCTGAGTTTGTTATTTGATCCAAAGAGAATGGACTCTGTTTTACCCAGTTTTTTTTATTTTATTTTTTTTATTATCTTTTTTCCCCTCCTTTTTCCTCCGATTTTCTCCCATCCCAATGTTAGTCGTTATGCCAATTCTCAATCCCCTTCCTGGTCGCTGCGCACTTACCCCCCACAGTCGGTCTGGGAGAGTGGAGGCTATCACGTGCTTCCTCCGACACATGTCTAGCCAATCAACCGCTTCTTTTCACCTGGCAGCGCGGACTCTCACTGAGAGGGTGTAACGTGTGGAAGGATCACACTACCCCCCTTAGATCCTATCCGCGCTGAGCAGGCGCCCCGACCGAACTGTTGGAGTCGCTGTTTACAACGACCCGGACCCACTCCGCCAGCTTTCCCACCCTCTAATACTGCCAATTGTATTAGTGTGAACGGCCAGCCAAGCTGGTGACACGCCGGGAGCTGGATTCGAACAGGCGAATCCAGCGTCTCCGGCGTTGGTGATGAACGCAATCTCCGCTACGCCACCTGACCGCCCACTGTTTTACCCAGGTGTAATGATAGTTTGTTATCAGGGAGCCAGGTGCAGATTATTCCCAGTTCAGAGCTGAGGGCTTTTTCAACCTGCAACTTGTCCCTGTCAGAGACCAGCAGGGCTGAGTCGTCCGCGAACAGGAACAAGTTGCAGTCACAAGCTGATGACATGTCATTTGCATAAATTAGGAACAGTAATGGTCCTAGTATGCTTCCTTGTGGAACACCACAGCTCACTGAGAGGGGGGGGATAGTGTACCGTTTACCTCCACCATCTGTTCTCTCCCCTCCAGGTAGGATTGCATGCAGCTCACTGATGAACTATCAAAACCAATTGCTTTTAGCTTGTCAATCAGAATGGAGTGATTGACAGTGTCGAAATCCTTTTGGAGGTCCAGCATGACCATGCCACATTATTTGCCCGCGTCCACCTCTTGTTTGATGTGGTCGTTCAAATAGAGAAGGCATGTGTCAGTGGAGTGGGATGTTCTGAAGCCAGATTGGAATTCGTAGATTAACTTTTTTTCCACAAGGTACTTTTCTACCTGTTTGTAGAATTTTCTTTCCATGACTTTCGAGATGGGGGTAAGAATAGAAACAGGGCGTTAGTTGCCTGGGTTTAATTTGCTGCCTTTTTCTTGCAGGGGGTAACTCACAATTTTGAAGTATTTGGGGACGTATCCCTGTTTTTTTTTTGTATCCACTTTTTTTCTCCCATTTTCTATATTTTCTCCCATCCCAATTTCGTATCATCCAATTCAACCCTCCCCTGTCACGGACGCTGTTTCTTGCCTCCCACAAGCCGGCTGCAATGTGGACTAAGTCATACATAGCACAAGTCCCCTCCGGTACTTGAGGTAACAGCAGTCGCATCTTTTCACCTGCGCAGCTCGATCTCTCAGTGGCGAGGAGTAACGCGTGGGAGGCTCACGCTTCCCCCGACACTTCCTGATTCTACTGCGCAGGCGCACCAACCGACCTGTAGGAGTCGCTGTCCACAACGCCCGATCCCCACCCATCAGGTTCCCACCCCCTAATACGGCCAATGTGTATTAGTACGGACGACCAGCTAAACTGAAAGCAAATGTGGAGCGCTGGGCTCGAACTGACGAGCCCAGCGTCTTCAGCATTTCGTGGTGAGTGCCTTGCCCACTACGCCACGTAGCCGCCCGGGACGTATCCCTGTTTTATGGAGAGGTTTATTATGTTGGTGATGACTGGGGTGTTAATGCCCAACACACCGATTTTGCCAGGTGTAGGGCATTATTTCTGCATAGTGCACATGCGCCAAGTTAATCAGAAACATGTGGTCACAAAAACACCAAGCTGGTGGACTAAAAACTCTGAAAAGAAGGCGATGGTGAGTTTTTGGAGAGGATTGGAATAGATTAAGTGCCTCCAGGTGGGTCTACCGTTTTTTGAATGAACCAGTTCACTGTAGCACGGATTTCTAGATTCCTATTGAAGTTCCTAAAGTCAAGCTCAAAACCCTATGTTGTCCCACTGGACAAGTAGGGCTAAACCTACCTGACTTTCAGTTATAGGCTACTATCTATTCTGGCTGCTCAATACAGAGCTATTTGGACATGGATTAAACTATTTAGATGGATTAGACAATTTAGCACACCCTCCGGCATGGAAACAAATTGAACAATCTCACACAGCAGAAGTTCTGTCAAGTATTCCATTCATTTACTCAACACAAAAGCCAATGATAAAACATACATCTAAAATAGGGCATGAAATTAGAATAAAGTTTCGAAGTGCCCACACAATATAGATCTACCTCATTCCATTTGAATCATGTTTTACGGGGCATTGAGAGATGGCATTACTAGAGACTGGTATAACAGAGGCATTATGTACATTTGGACATATATATGAGCTCAACAAGTTGAAATTACTTTAATAACATCTTCTTTTGGGCTCTCTTCAGGACACGTTTTGAAATACCTACACGTTTGAGATTATACTAGAGTACAAGAAAGGATTACCCCTTTAGAGGATTTTCAGATTGATATTATGAAAGAAAAACGAAATCCTGAAGGTTTTCTATCCGTTGCCTATGACGAACAGAAAGCTAAGTTAAGTGAAAAATGGACATTGACTATGTTTTGAGTAGTAGAGTAAAGTAGCAGGGTAGTAGAGTGAAGTTTGACACTTTGCATTGTGGGATAGATGGACATTGTTGATGACATCAAACATACGGGCAGCCATGCCCCAACAGTCCCCCGGCACGCCAATCCTCCCTGCTGGCCAAACCCTAAAATGCCTTTCTGGGCCAGAGGGGATTACGCTGCATTAGAATGCAGCTTAAAGGAGCACTTTGCAGATTTTCATGTGAATGTCCAATCAGTGTTGATGGTCCATTGAAGCAATAAATTCCTCAGTGCATGCCATATTGACTGAGAAATCTCCATTTGCCCGCTTGCAGATCTGCGTAGGGCTGTGCCAGCAGAGACTACGTGTCCCAGGACGCATTGTGCACTAGCTCTGGAGGTAGAGCATGCGTCTGGTCATCTGAATGTTCCCGGTTAGATTCCGGCTCCTGACAGCAGCATGTCGAAGTGTCCTTGAACAAGACACTTAACCCCTAACTGCTCTTGATGAGCAGGTCGGTACCTTGCATGGTTGTCTCTTCCATGGTGAATGTAGAGCATAAACGAATAATCGATAAATTATGAAATTAAATTACAAAAAAAGATTGATTCAAATGTCATGAATCGATGAATCGTTTAACGTAGTACATGCCCTGATGCAACGTGGGACGCGAGACGCAGAAGACCCTCAACCTACAAGTGTCACAACTTCAGTCAGTTTTTAATATGTTCTTTGTTTGCTGATAACCTCCTGTAATTTCAGACCTGGACACTCTCCTGCATCACCTGCTGATCACATACACCTGGCGTGTTCCACTCACACCTGCCCCTCATTAGCCAATCAGCCCTTCAGTATTTATACCTGTTTTGACCAGTATTGCTCCGTGCCGCCATGTCCTCACGTATATGGATCTTTTGCCAAACGCACATTTTATTCCACGATTGGGCCTCTCATCCACACGTAAAGGGTGTTTTCAGAGACATAAACGGAGACTTTCTTAAACGCATTTTAAAGTGAAGATTTTCCAAAATATCCGTTCAGTGGATCCGTGCAGCCACTGTAAACGCATATAGTCTGGTCAGTTTGGGGCAAATATGGGGTCAAGGCTGCAAATCATGATTAACATTTGAGCCAATGTTTTTCTGTTCATTTAGGGTCCAATAAAGAAAAAAAAGCAAGGAGCCCAAAAAATTAGGTAGGCGAAGTCTCTGAAACGGCCACGCCCACTTTTTAGACCTGACATTTTGTATCTCGGCTCCTGGAGGTCGCAGATAGTTGATTTCGGGCTCAAAAGTTGCGGAAACATCACATTTATATTAGTGTTATGAACAAACATATGCCCTAAAACCTTAACTTTTTGAGATATTCATGAAAAACCTTTTTTTATCTCTGAATTGATCAGCGCCCAAGCCACTTCAGCCAAATCTGCTCATGAAGGCCATGCAGTTAGTTTGGGCCAAAGTTCTAAATCTACTCATGGGGCATACTAGTGTTTAGGTTGAGGCTTTGTTATAAGATGAGGACCCCAACAACCACCCAAGAAACAAAGCAAACCACTTGAAGTCCAAAAAAACAAAAAATTGTATCCGCTTTTTCTCCGCTTTTTTTTATTTTCCATCCCAATTCCACTGTGCCAATTTTTCCCTCCCCTGCCTTGAACGTTGCTTGCATATGCCCCCCACTGGCCGGTTGTAGGGAGGATAGAAGCCTTGCATCACGTGTCCCCTCCGATACACGAGGAGGCAGCCTGTCACATCTTTTCACCTGCCAGCGCGGACTCTCATTGGCGAGGTGTAACGTGTGGGAGGCTCACTCTACCCCCGCCATTTCCTGTCTCTGCTGTGCAGGCGTCCCCAACCGACCTGTAGGAGTCGCTGTCCACAATGTCCAGATTACCATCCATCGACTTCCACCCGCTAACTCTGCCAATTGAGTTAGTATGACGGCTGGTCCAAGCCGGAGGCAACGCCGACAACCGGAGTCGAACCCGGTGTCTCTTGCGTTGGTGACAAGTGCAATGTCCGCTGCACCACCCAGCCGCCCCCCAAAACAACTTTATTTGAATACATCACACATCCCATCACACAGGATTCAAACACTTGCTGAGGCACTTGCAATAAATGAGACATTTCATCCCCCTGCCAGCACAAGAACATGAGGTGCATTTATTAGATCTGCAGCTACACACCGCTGTTACCTGAGACAATGTGTCTCCTGCGGAAACTGTGCTCCACTTGACGAAGAGTTTCTCCCCATCGGTAGTCCATCCCCATTCAACAACCGGGGGACAAGGGAGTTGTAGAAGGCTGTTCCCCCACAGCCATCCTGCCTGGACTGTATCTCTCAACAGATGCTGTAGAAGTGCATCCTGTCTTGGGGGCAGGTCTCGCAGCTCATCTTTAACTGACTGCTTGAACAGTTGGAATCTGAGTCCATCTATACTTGCACAGTCGTACAGTCCAGCCTTGTTGTACCAGCTCATTACCCAGGGTTCAATAACTTCCATGCTGTTCCTAACAGTCTCAATACTAGGGCAGCAACTTAGTCCTCTCAATGCAGCAGTGAACTCTGTCAACTTACTGTGGTTCATCCAGGCTTTGAATTGAGCATTCTTTGATTGGCCAAAGAAGGCGCTCACAGAATCACAGCCACTGAAATAATGGAACACAGGCATGGCATCAGCCACATCTCTACCAAGCTTCTTGTGTGCTTCTGTGATTGAGTTGAACTGGCATTTGTCCGGAACAGCAAAGTCGACGAAGTTGCAAATCACAACATACTGACCGGAACTTTGTAGTGAACCCTAGTAGGATGACAACTACATCGGAGTCGACTGTTGTAACCGTAACTGACTTGATCCCCTTGTTTAGCATGTCCATCTCATGGCAAATGATGCGGTTGTTAGCCTCCTCAAGCATCTCTATGCGGTCATAAAGATGGATCTCAACATTTTCGCCAACGTTTGCAAGGATCTTCCTGCTGTAGGTGATGCTGAACTCCTTGCTCCAGTTCCATGCATGTTCCTTAGCAATCCTGGCAAACATTAAATTCAGGGCTACCTTGTTGTCTTGATTAGACAGAAAACCTTCAAAGAATTGCTTAGATTCCGGCACGGTGTCATTCTCGCTGAAGGCCATCTGTGAACTACCTGCTGACCCCCGATTATTCCTAGTCGCAGTCTTAATGTTCATAGTCTGGTAGAGGTCAGCCACAATGTCAATACGATTTGCTCCCTTCTCATGACCAATCTTGGCAACGCTGTTCAACACCTTGAAGACAAAGTCCCGGAATGTCATGCCTTTGGTGAGAGACTTCGCCAGGATTCGTACTTGCACAGATAGATCTATCACAAGTCCCTCTGAGGCTGTAGATTGAACTTGTACTCCGATGTCCTTCAGGATTTGAGACTTTTGGCTGTGATAAATGTCTCCATCCTTTCTTGACAGGGCTTCTGGTAAACCTGTGATTGAAATGAATAGTTTTACCAAAACTAAATTAGCACTGTCAAATCAATTCACTTATAAAATGAATAATTGAACGTCACTGTATCGAGAATCTGGTAAGACGAAAGTTGCCTGCGTCTAAAACATTGAATAACTTTGAAATTATATCAACTAGATTTACCTGTGAATTCACCACCAAAGAGCCTCCTTTTCTCTTCTTCTCTTTATCTGCAGGCCTCCTTCAGCTTTGCAAAGGTTCCTTTAGGTGGCTTGATTGCAGGGCTAGCAAGCTGGACTTTTGCACCTGAACTTGGGAGTTTCAGGGCATTTCGGGAGATTTTCGCACTAACATCCTTCTGAGCATATACAAATCGCTCCTGCACAAACTGGTCATGCTGTGTTTTGCCAACTGTAAAAACAAGGCTGGCATCTTTAGTTACCACATCTGGGAAGGGAATGGATGAGTTCAACCTCATGAACTGAGCTTGGTTGAAGGGGTTGGTAAGGATCCCCTGATACACCTTGAGAGTGTGGCTTGAAAACATTTCAGCATTTCTTTGTGTCCGTGTGCTAGATCTTGACCTTCGACCTCAGCTAGGTAGCACTGGATTTCGGGTAGGGCAAGTTCGAGTTTCCTGAAGAATTCCTGATCTTCCCGATTGATGATATCGACATATCCAGTGTCAGACTTGATGACCTTTATATTATGCTCCTGCTTTTGATCACATACAATCTTTGAAAATCGGTTACCTCTGGTGTTTACTGTGAAAGAGCCTGATAGAAATTCCTGATGAAGTTGGCCTCCCGAAAGTATCTGATGAAGATAAGATCCTTCTTGATTGCTTCAAGGACATTGGTCCAGTAGTGAAACATGGGGCTGTTTTCATTGGCCACCCAATTGCTCCAAATCAAACTGTTGTCCTCTAGATGTTTTGCCTGGAATGCCTCGTCTCTCTTATTGGCCAGGACCACAGCCAGGATTTGAATGCAGTATCTAGCCTTCTTTATGGAATTCACATAACATACAGCAGTTGTCAGACCAGTGATGTTCAGATTAGCTGAGGTTAAGCTGGTATCCAGGACAGTTCCTTTTATCAACTGGCCAACACAGACCAGAGAAACCTTCTCAAGGTGCAGCCCACCCATAAAAGCAAAGTATGAATGAGAAAACTCTTCTCCCATGATACGCGATACACCCAGAGCGGTTTCGTATTTCGGCCGTGGCGGAATGGCAGTGATTTTTCACAAATATCTGAAAAAGTAAAGGTTTTAGGGCATATGTTTGTTCATAACACTAATATAAATGTGGTGTTTCCGCAACTTTTGAGCCCAAAATCAACTCTCTGTGACCTTCAGGAGCCGAGATACAAAATGCCAGGCCTAAAAAGTGGGCGTGGCCGTTTCAGGGACTTCGCCTAGCAAATTTTTTGGGCTCCTTGCATTTTTTTGTTTATCAGGCCCTAAATGAACAGAAAAACATTGGCTCAAATGTTAATCATTTTTTGCAGCCATTATGCCTAAACTGACCAGACTAATAGTCTAGATAAACGATGACGCCACAGCTCACTACGCATGCTCAGACTGTTGTTCCATCCATGGCAATACAATAGGCGCCCGTAGCCTTGAAGCGCACAGAGGCAATAAGATGGACAGCGCCTGGTGCTGAAATGTCATTCAAACTATCCTTACTTATATATGCGACGGCACGTGAACAGTACAATGCAATTAATGAATGTCTTGTTGTAATTAGTATATATATAGTTTGTGATAAGGACTCGCCATATTTAGTTTCAGAATCCGTTGAATACATTGACATTGTATCTCTCCGTCGCCCAGTGCGCAGAAGTAAAGCATTAAATCGTGACATATCTAGATTGGTTGTTTCCTCTGGACTGCATCTAATCCACCGCTATATCTATCTATTTATTATCTACTGTATGTATGTCAATATAGCCAATGGAAATGCTAGGAGTGGTGAAGTGGGCTGGGTGAACCAATCATTTCTCTGTCGTCCTGACCACTCGTACCACCATGGTAGGTATACGGGATATTGCTTATCGCCACCTGCTGGCCCGCATGCTTGTTGGAGCAATTCATATGCGTTTATGTGTTTGTGTCTGGATGGGGATTTTTTTTTAAACACTGTGGTGTGGACGGGATTTTATTTTAAACGGAGCCTGAGAATATCCGTTTGGCAAAAGATCCATGTACGTGAGGACATGGCGTAGCTATATCCAGTGTTTTGCTATCTTGATTCATCCTGCCTGTTTCTGCTATTGACCCTCCCTGTCGGATTTTGGATTTTGGACTCCTCCTGTCTGCCCCCTTATTGGATTTGTTTGCCACATGGACTGATATTCTGGTATTGACCCCTGCTTACTCTTTACACTGCTCCTGCCTGCCACATCTGAACTGTCACTGTGTCGTTGCTGTTGGGTTTGTGGTAACATTGACATTATTTCATAACTAATATGTGTGAATAATTAGAGAATAATAATGTAAAAGCCAGACTCAGCCAAAGGTAATAGTATTGGCGTTACAAGAGACAGCCATTCTCAACCCCCACACGTGACTGAGTACTGTATGTAAATATGGTGATAGCCCCCCACTGGGTGCAGAGGGCAGACCAGCCCAACCCAGACTTGTGAAGAGCAGAATGTATTCACAGGATGATAGTCATGGAAACTAATTCACAAAACAAGTTATTCTTTATCACTGTTTGATATCAAAATATACGCCAAGAGTAAAACTGTGATAAATACTGGACAAGAGAAATTCATAATACACTAGAGACTTGGTAAAATGTTTAAGTGGAATACCCCCTGGACTGAGAAAGACCTGAGCAGCAAAGGAGGGGGGGTCAAAAGCAGACTCCTCTGTTTACTGAAGGAAGACCCACACCCACAGGAGATCGATTTGGGGACAGCCCCCACAGAAAAACCAACCTGATTGGACCAAGACGTGCTACTAGACTGCTAGGATTTGGGGGGAAATGATAGTATTTAAGATCGAAAACAGTGTTAATTCAGGGAGCCCAGACACCCCAGAGTTCTGCGGCTCCCGCCCCCACCAGAGAATGCTGTCTGCTGATTTTTCATGTAAGTAAGCTGGATGGAGTAGTCACTGTTTGTGATATATAGATTTAGATGCTTATCTTAAAAACCAGGCTTACTCATGAGAAAAGTGCTTACAGTAGATTCTCTATTTTCATTGATGTTAACAATGACTGTTGTATGTACATGTTGGGGTTTGAGAATGCAAACCTTGTTGATCCTTTGTACAAGACAAACATGTTAACACTATGATCGCCGATGACGAGTTAAGACGTCATTCCTAGCCATGCTCATTCTGCCGAAGACGCCGTAACTCGTCTTTGATGTCAATATTTGAAAAATCTGTGATCGAAATCATATTTCCCCTCCGGAGCCCTGAGACACACTGCAAAGCTCCACTCAACTCTCTAGCGGTTCAAGAGCGCCATCTGGTGGCCGATCGGCAGATCACCAACCGGAAATGACCCTTTGAACCGGTAGTGCTCATCCATATGTGGTCCGGGCACTCGCTATCGTTAGAGAGACTCCGTCTTGACACAGTGAACATCGATCGGTGCAAATAACTCGAAAAAACAACATGATTTGGACGTATATACTATTATACAACCTGGAAATGGATCGGGCATTTCTCCATCCCATAATAGAAAAAATTCTGTTCCACACTCATCTGCCAGCGGCGCGAGGAAGCCACGGTAAGATTCAGCGTTATATTCTAACGTGTTCCATATAAACTGCTATGATGAACATATGACCCACTCTGGATGAATCATCTAACGCTGCCCACGGAATTATAAACGATCCCCCGCCCATCCGGTCATCATCAGATGATATGTAGTAACTCCTAGAAGCACATCCAGTTGACATTTTTTATCTCGCACAGATTCCTACCAAACTGTATTTGATCATCAATATAATACATTTAGGGCTATAAATCACGTTCTGAAGAAAGCCGCAGAAAACGATAAAAACATACTTATACTTTAGACCATATTTTAGTATGAATATGTGAATGAAAAAGTTTAACGTTGTGAGAGATTTGGGGTGCTTTTTCAATGTAGGTGATGTATAGATTGGGGGGAGATGATCACAGCTAAAACGAGTGTCTCGAAATGTGCATGGAAGACGGTGATAGAACGGTGACCAGTGGATTGAATACACTGCCAGCGAGGGTGTTTGTTGACATTCCTTGTAAGAACATCTGAGATTAGAGTGTACTGTAGGCCCAGAGCAGGAGGGAGAGAGGTTTATTTTAATGAAACAGTAGAAACTGCATTTTAATGTGTGAAAGGTTAGCAGTTGTCATGACAACGCGGCACATGACAACCAGAAAGGGGTGGGCTATCATAGTTATGACGAAGATCCTATAAAGCTGACAGTGGTTCCGGGTAGGGCAGACTAGAATCTGACCAAGAGCGAGTAGGACTGAGATCACACAGACACTCTCTC
Organism: Notolepis coatsorum; assembly: GCF_963971535.1. Lineage (NCBI taxonomy): Eukaryota > Metazoa > Chordata > Actinopteri > Aulopiformes > Paralepididae > Notolepis > Notolepis coatsorum. Next base: position 71,938,957 of record NC_140176.1, on the reverse strand, counting down.
CTCTCATTGAGAGGGGGGGGGGGAGGAAGGATGCCACATCATCGTTAGCTTCGGCTACCACGAGGATGGTCTTGGCTAACGAACAGGCCTGACCACTATTGGACTGAATAACAAAAGGATGATAGACGAACACACCGAAAGATCATTAGAATAGACTCTTCAAGGACGATACAATTTGATAACATCTGATAACATCTGATTATGAGGTTCTGTTTATAGCAATAAAACAACGCTTCTCCTCATAAGGTATTTCACGGTGTCGGAGTGTCGAATTCTTACGGAGGTGGAGAATTAGTATGGTTTATGGATTGCACTAACGGGGGAGATAAGGATCTTATCAGCCAGTGTCAGAGACGTCAGGACCATTAAAATGACACAACGCAGAGGAATTGGATGGAGGGCCAAACAGACGAAGACGTGATACTGCCCAGTTTGATCAGGATCTTACAGTTGGTGCTGTGTCCCGGATTTGCAAGAGATTAAAACAACGGGAGCAGTTGGTTGCAGAGAGATAAGAACAACGGAAAAAGACTGGTTGCCGAGAGATAAGAACAACGGAAAAAGACTTTTTCAATAATGGGACGACAGTGGACAACAGTCATCGTGTGTGGGAGAATCATGATCGAGCAAGGCCGGCCAGCCCTGGGAGAGAGCGGCGAGTCGAGCGGTCAGGAGGCGAACCAGCGCTGTAGGGGAAACAGCGCTCCGATCAAAAATGTGAGTTCACTGTGCACACGGTTGTTTTGATCTTTTAAGCCAAATAAAAACGAACAGATGTGCATCCGTAAACGTAAACATTTCTAGTTCGACACAGAGAGAATGCCAGCTGTAATAATATGAGCAGAGAGCCATGGTGAAAATCGAGGGTGTTATCTACAGAGAATGAAAAGCAAACGAGGCAGGCTGCACAGTTTTGGTTTAAGGAGGGTAAATGCGAGATGAGGAAAGGGGGGGGGGGGGACGCTTGAATCAGATCGAAAAATTGTTAATGGCGGGACTGTTTTCATAACAGAAGGAAAGTCGAAAGGAGATTGTACCAGTGTGTATTATGTCCGATCAGGCAAGAGTATTAGTCTGAGAAAGCGTCCCCTGATAATGGATAGGAAAGAGAGGAAAAACAGCGGTGTTTTTAGGCCTTGGAAGGAAGGGCAGCGTTTGTTTGTTTGAGAGAGTAGCCATTAGGAGCGAGACAAAATGGCCGCAAAGGAGCCACGAGGAGTTAACAACAGATAAAGAACCAGGAAGTGACACGTCAACTAAACCACCATAGAGGAGGAGTAGGTCGCCACCTAGTGGCGGAGAGGGGGTAGTGCTGGGGAGTTTTCATTACCCATAGGGGAATATTTAGATATAGGCCTGTACTACCATCTAGTGGCGGAGTGGGGGAGTGATTCAATAGTGAATCTAATGAGCACAGAGAGTGGATTATTATTATAATAATAATATTAGATATAGAGTTTAATTATACAATGGATTAAATAAGAATTGCACAGAAAGATGGTGCAGTTATTTGAATGGGTTAATTATGGAATAAAGTTTGAATTCCAGTGGGGCCTTCTCACACCTAATAGATAGGCAGGGTCTTCAGAAGACACGTCACCAGAAGAACTGGCGCGCGCTGGGGGTCAAACTGGGATGAAGAGTTGCGCGGAGTGGGTATCGGAAACTGCAAATGTCACGCCGGAAGACAACAAACAGGGAACCGCCCTGTAAGATCGATAATAGGTGTGGAGAAGGTGGTAGACTAATAGCAAAACAAGGGAAGTCGAATGTACAGACGACTGCCGGTGTTGTGTTTCTGCTTTCAAGGGGGGAATGACACCGACAGCGATGGAGATGACCAGGAGACAGACTGGAGGAGGAGGAAGCCGCAGGGGCCAGGCACCGCAGCCTGGGACACAGATCATCCGCGACGAGAGAGAGGAGACGGCGGCGGTGGAGGAGCAGATGTGGAGAGGACAGCCAGAGACACTGAGCAGTAGCAGACCAGGGGAGACATTTTTGCCTAGGGGACCGCGCCCTGGAGGGGGGACCAGCTCAGGAAAGGAGCCGTCACTGAAAGGGGCCCTTGCCCTAGAAGACGGGACCGGCCCAAGATGGGAGGTGTACTGTAAGAGAGGGAAGGGAGCGCTCTGATTTGGAAGTGGGGTACCTAATAGGGGGGCCGAAGGGTTTTAGGTGTGTCGTCTGAAAAGTTGCAATCTGTGTTTTTCTCTGTCTCTCTCTCTCTCTCTCCTCCATGACCGTTGTTTATCCTTTCTGGTTTAGGGGTGATGCGGGTAATGGAAAACAATAAGGCAAAACAGCAGACGGCGGGGCCCTAATTGTTATGAGTCTATTTTTGTGTATAATTAATTGAAAAACCAAGTAGTCTTATGATTCTGAAGGTTTATTAAGAATCAAAGGGGGGAATGAGAGATTTGGGGTGCTTTTTCAATGTAGGTGATGTATAGATTGGGGGGAGATGATCACAGCTAAAACGAGTGTCTCGAAATGTGCATGGAAGACGGTGATAGAACGGTGACCAGTGGATTGAATACACTGCCAGCGAGGGTGTTTGTTGACATTCCTTGTAAGAACATCTGAGATTAGAGTGTACTGTAGGCCCAGAGCAGGAGGGAGAGAGGTTTATTTTAATGAAACAGTAGAAACTGCATTTTAATGTGTGAAAGGTTAGCAGTTGTCATGACAACGCGGCACATGACAACCAGAAAGGGGTGGGCTATCATAGTTATGACGAAGATCCTATAAAGCTGACAGTGGTTCCGGGTAGCGTGAATATTAAAGGCAACCAACTTGTGTTCGGCTTTTCTCTGATTGGCCGCGCCCCCACGTGCAGGCAAGCGCAGTCGTCCCACGTCCCAAATGAAATCCAAGGAGCGCAAGCGAGCGGCAGTGCGGGCAACCAACTTGTGTACCATGGGCTGCTGTTCCAACGCACTTGTGTTGGGCTGCTGTTTCACTCGTGTATAAACAAAGCCCATACAGTTATGAAATGTGCTGAACTAGAAAGCGTAACGTTATTATGTTTCGCGTTTTTAACAACCAACTACCAGATTCACTTGTGTATAAACAAAGCCCATACAGTTATGAAATGCGCTGAACTAGAAAGCGTAACGTTATTATGTTTCGCGTTCCATTGATTAACGCCATTACCTGCTGTGCTGTAGGAAGCAGAGGTACAGTAAGTTACAGTAGGTGTAGGTTACATGTTTAATCAAAGCCCATAAAATTTTTTAGATGAATGATTGTGGATATAATATAGAAAACACATCATTATGATATTGTCAGAGGGAGAGGCATGACTTCGCGACAGCCATATTAGACACTCACTGTACATCAGTGTGGAACTGTAACGTTATATGTTATTTCGCCCATGGAGGCTGCTGAGCCTGAAGCGCCAGCGGGGCGACACGGTGGTTTATCCCCGGCTTTCGTGCGCCGCCGCCGGCTTGATACAGCTTCAGCAGCAGCAGCGGCGGTGCTCTGTTGTAGGAAGCCCTTCAATGACAGCGGCGCGCTCTCATATTTTGCGAATGCATAAACTATATCTTAAATTATGGCTATGTGTCTAATATGGCTGTCGCTTATCAATGACTTCGCGATTAGACACTCACTGTACATCAGTGTGGAACTGTAACTGTTACAAAGGGTCAGATTAAACCGAACATATATATTTATTGCCTGAGATCCCATGTATACTATCTGTATATCGTTTGATATCCCTTGTATATTCTTTGTACAATATGCACGGAATATCCCTTTAGTCTAGCAGGACAGACCATAATATTCATTCCCCTATTGGAAGCGCCAGGTACCGAGTAAAGCCTTACCCACTCGAGCTGACTTGAAAGGTACCGACGAGATATGTCTGAACATGCCCGCTTTTCGCCCACGGCTACGAGACCAAGAGGCGACAGAAATGAGATAGGCACTATTTGTCCACCGTGGATATAAATATGGCGCAAGAATACAGAACCCCCCTTGCAGTTTCCCTTTCAGTTCGCCTTCAGTTCAGTCTGGTTCAGTTACTAAGTAAAGCCTGACCCACTACGCAACGTGCGGTATAACAGGGCTCGCATGCCCCAAGATAGAGCCTCGTGTTATCCTAAATACGTCTGTTTGTCGTATCGTTTTCTATATATTAGTAAACCTTCATTACGAGTCAAAGACCACGTGAAGTGGGTAATTGTGTGTCTATAATAGAGCACTTATTGCCGCGTGCTAATAGTACAGTAACGTCAAGTTCAGCCGTGCACTACCGCACCGGAGAGGATATCTACACCGGAGCAGCAGCAGCACCACGGAGGACTTACACCCCACCGGCAGTGCCACTCTCCGGGCAAGGATTATTCTTCTTCATTGCTTTGACCAAGCTGCTGGAACAGAGAACCGCCTACCCCACTGCTACTGTGGGATTTACACCTGCCCGTGAGACCATCACTCAAGCCTGTCTCTGTCGTAACAGAGGCTCGACGACTCTCATCTGCGCGGAGCGCACCCTGGGATCACCACTGTTTCCCCGCTGCTCCAAGGGACATCGCCCCCTTGAACCCTGGACTTGCATAGAGCTTTGGCCCCCTCTGCTGGCTTACAACCGGTAGTACACCCTTTCCCAGAAGATCCCTAGATAATCCTTAATATCCATTATTGATTTACCTGCACATTCTATTTGCCTTATAAGCGCATCTAAAGTGACCAAATGATAAATGTAATATCCCTTTTATGTAATAAATGTTGTAAACTAGTATTTTGTGTGGAAAACCTGTTATTGTGCGAGTGTCGTCATCTAGAATACCTTTGTACGGTGTTGGCCAGCAATGTACAAGTCGGTAGTGATTCAATGATATCAGTACTTGATTAATACAGTCAGGGAATTGTACCCCTCAGTTACAATTGGTCCTTCGATAGCCGAGATAATAATTAGCGTAATATTAATATAATATTAATATGGAATTGGCCGATGACGAACACTCCACAAACGGTTCTCCTAAGCTAGATCGCCCGCAGCGCAGACGACAGCCACCTCCCTACCTAGAGGCATACTCTGTCAGTCCAATACCTAGCTTTAAAGGGAAGTTAAACGCGGAAAAAGTAGAAAGTAAAATTATGTCCGACCCTAACAACCAGGCTACCCCGCCAACAGAGGCCCTAGTGGGTTCTAATGTAACTGACCAAGCTCACGGTGGGGACCAGGAGGGAACTGACACGACTTTACCCCCAGACACTACCCAAGAAGTAGCCCCCGATCACCCCCGGGAGGAAGACAACCCTAGAGAGACGCGCACCCAGGAGACGGATCTCCTCGGTACGCAACCGGAGAATGGATCTCCAACCAGTACTGCCGGGAGCCGATCGCCCCGAACGCCGTCTTCCCCCAGCGAGGCGGACAAGATGCTGGCGCAAGCACTCATCGCCACCCTGGCAGCCTCCACCGAACGCGATCGACTTCAAGCGCAACAGACGTGCGAGCGCGAACATTATGCAGGCGAGCGAGAGCGCTTCCAGGCGCAACAAAGGAGCGAGGACGACCGAATAAGACTGGAGACCAGACGCCTCCAGACAGAAGAGAACATCGAGAGAAGCCGCGCCGACGCCGCCCATGCCAGCGCCAATGCCCAGCGCGACGTCAAGAGAAGCCGCGCCGACGCCGCAAATGCACAGCTCCACGCCGCCCATGTCAGCGCCAATGCCCAGCGCGACGTCGCCAACGCACAGCGCGACGCTGCCCAGGCCAGCGCTAATGCGCAGCGCGACGCCGCCAATGCCCAGCGCGAAGCAGCGCGCGACGCAGCCCATGCCCGGCGCGAGGAAGAGCGCGACCGGCTGCAGGCGGAGCTGATGGACAAACTGGTTGCCATGGCGACACCCCCTCACTCCGCACGGAGCTCCCAGAGGTCGTCAAGACATGGGTCTAGGACACATTCCCCTACCAGACGAAGCGACCCGGGACCCCGCCTACAGGAGGAGCCTGTCCACGCCTCTGAACCCCCTCCCCAGCCGGTCCATACGAGACCTAGCAACCGGGGTACAGAACCGACCACGCCGAGAGACTGAGCAGACGACTCCAGGTCCTAGCAGAGGAAGAGGAGGGGTGTCAAGCCGACCAGCAGCAACGTGCTCTGGCCCAGGAGGCCCAGTACAGCCCCGACCCGCAGCCACGTACTCAGGACCAGGAGGTCCAGTACAGCCCAGAAGTCAGCCCCGGGGCCCTGCGCTACAAACCCCCGACTCAACTCACGGGTGAGTTTGACGCACCGCCAGCCCCGAGGAACAGCACCTGGGTACCCGACCTTCGGTACCCACCAAGTACCAGCCCAAGATGACACGCCAGAGGAGACTCGCCTAGGAGGCCTCTCCCCCAACGCTCACCGATGTATCAGTCACCCACAGCGTCATACATTGCCACGCCGTCAATCCCAGACTTCGTCTATGAGAATCGAGCACAGTACACGGAGCTCCGGATGTGCCTAGAGACAATGATGGTGGACGTCGCTGATGAACGCCACAAGTATGCAATATTACTGAAGCACCTGAAAGTACCGCGAGCGCACAATATAGCGCTGGCCTACGCCTCCTCTTCGACACCATACACAGCGGCCCTTGCAGCGCTGGACCAGAGATATGGACGTATATGGGATTACGTGATAGAAGAGATAAGGCATATTGACCGCCTACCCCCAGCCACAGACAATCGAGCACTGGACGACCTGTCCATCAGAGTGCAGTCCCTGGTAGGGATGCTGGGAGCGCAGAGGGAAAAGGGTAGGCATGAACTATACGCCAACTCAAATGTAGAGAGGATCTTGGAGAAGCTACCGCCCGCCCGACAGGAGCGCTTTAGGCGGCAGAGAGACCACCGAGACCCTAATGGCCCCGAACCGAACCTCCTCGATCTAGCCGACTTCCTAGCGAGAGAAGTCAGCAGCTTCTTGAACTTGAACTTGAACTTGAACTTACGGCTAGATACATTCGGACGGAGCACCCCTGGCTCCAGAGAAGGAACCAGGAGACTAAATGATGGAAGAAGATCGGTGACTGTCATGCACCAATCAGAGTCAGTACCGCAGCACTCCAACCACAACACCCCCTCGACGAAAGAGGACCAGTGGAAGATTGAGTGCCAGTACTGTGGGGGAGAACATCGGCTCCACCAGTGCGAGGATTTCAAGAAGCTGACCACGGATGATGTGAGCCAGTGGGTCAAGGACCACCGCCGCTGCTTCCGCTGCGCGCGCAGCCACCTAGCAGCTGAGTGCCACCTGAAGAAAAGGTGCAGCAGGTGCGGTGGCACCCACCTGGAGGTCCTGCACGACATCAACAAGCGTCACCCAGGACAACAGAGTGGGCCCGTCGCGGTCATGTACCACGCCGAGGCGGTGGCACCAGAACCAAAGTTCCACCAGACCGCTCCCTACTGTACCTACTGCGACGGCGGACACTGGCTGGCACAGTGCGCCGAATATAAGACACTGAACCCCGTCCAAGTGAACCAGTGGCGCCAGGCGGCCCAGGCGGGCGCCGTTTACCGCGCAGCACGGTGCGGAGCCCACCAGAAGGTCCAAGACAACCAACTAGCAGGAGTGCTCCACATTGACCAGCACAGCGGGACCCCCCGTGTGCTCCTCAAAGTGGTCAGAGTGCTCCTGAGCCACGGGGACAAAGTCATGGACACTTACGCCGTCCTTGATGACGGGTCAGAGAAGACCCTTCTGCTCGCGTCCGCTGTGGCCCAGCTGGGACTGCGGGGGAGCGAGAACCAAATGACGATTCGGACAATAAGGAGAGATTTAAAGACGATAAAGGGCGAGAATGTCTCCTTCACTATCGCAGCAAGCGGGCAGCCAGAGCGACGGTACAAGATCACAAATGCTTTCACCAGCCAAGAAATAGGACTCTCGCAGTACACCTACCCTGTCACCAAGTTGATGGATAAATATGTGCACCTGCGCCAATTACCTATCCCGCTCATGGACGGCGCTACCCCGACCCTGTTGATAGGCTCCGACCATGCAGAACTCATAGTCCCGATTGACCGGGTCCATACAGGCCCCCGAGGCTGTCCTGCAGCAGTCGAGACCCGCCTAGGATGGACATTACAAGGGCCCCTCGCTAAATCTCTCAACCGAACCGCAGCCACTAGCTGCCTCCACTCCAGAGAGACAGAAGAAGACACCGGCCTCTCCCCCGTACAGCAGAGGCTATTGACATTAAGCGAGAGGCCCGTGAGAGAACCGTGGGTACCAGAGGGAGTTCGGAACTCCACCCCGCTCAGCTGCGCTTCAGACGTAGCTGACCTCGAACCCAGCACCCCAAGCGACTCCTTGACGGGGCGGCCGGGACCGGCCCCTCCTCACACGGGGTACAGAGCGAACAAGAGAAACAGACGGAGGAGGAGAAAGCACAGCCAAGCCAAGATCAAAGCAGTCTCAGGCCCGCTTCCTCCTAAGCCCCCCTTCATCCCGTCCAGTCGTCATGACCATAGACCAGTCACTACCCCGAGCTGCGTGGCCGGCCGGCTGCGTAAGCAAAGTGACCACTGGTGCCGACGGAAAGGTCAGAGTGGCAGAAGCGCTCGGCCAAGGGCGGATCTACAACCGACCCGTGGCGAGGCTGATAGAGTCGCCAAGGCTCCCCGACTTGCCTAATGACGACCATGACCCCTGACTTTGTGAACTGACCGACCCCTCACAGACATTGAGTGGTGGACAGTGCGGTTAATCTGCCCCTGCTTAGCTAATTAGGTGGGACTAATTAGGGGGCGGCTGTTACAAAGGGTCAGATTAAACCGAACATATATATTTATTGCCTGAGATCCGCATGTATACTATCTGTATATCGTTTGATATCCCTTGTATATTCTTTGTACAATATGCACGGAATATCCCTTTAGTCTAGCAGGACAGACCATAATATTCATTCCCCTATTGGAAGCGCCAGGTACCGAGTAAAGCCTTACCCACTCGAGCTGACTTGAAAGGTACCGACGAGATATGTCTGAACATGCCCGCTTTTCGCCCACGGCTACGAGACCAAGAGGCGACAGAAATGAGATAGGCACTATTTGTCCACCGTGGATATAAATATGGCGCAAGAATACAGAACCCCCCTTGCAGTTTCCCTTTCAGTTCGCCTTCAGTTCAGTCTGGTTCAGTTACTAAGTAAAGCCTGACCCACTACGCAACGTGCGGTATAACAGGGCTCGCATGCCCCAAGATAGAGCCTCGTGTTATCCTAAATACGTCTGTTTGTCGTATCGTTTTCTATATATTAGTAAACCTTCATTACGAGTCAAAGACCACGTGAAGTGGGTAATTGTGTGTCTATAATAGAGCACTTATTGCCGCGTGCTAATAGTACAGTAACGTCAAGTTCAGCCGTGCACTACCGCACCGGAGAGGATATCTACACCGGAGCAGCAGCAGCACCACGGAGGACTTACACCCCACCGGCAGTGCCACTCTCCGGGCAAGGATTATTCTTCTTCATTGCTTTGACCAAGCTGCTGGAACAGAGAACCGCCTACCCCACTGCTACTGTGGGATTTACACCTGCCCGTGAGACCATCACTCAAGCCTGTCTCTGTCGTAACAGAGGCTCGACGGCTCTCATCTGCGCGGAGCGCACCCTGGGATCACCACTGTTTCCCCGCTGCTCCAAGGGACATCGCCCCCTTGAACCCTGGACTTGCATAGAGCTTTGGCCCCCTCTGCTGGCTTACAACCGGTAGTACACCCTTTCCCAGAAGATCCCTAGATAATCCTTAATATCCATTATTGATTTACCTGCACATTCTATTTGCCTTATAAGCGCATCTAAAGTGACCAAATGATAAATGTAATATCCCTTTTATGTAATAAATGTTGTAAACTAGTATTTTGTGTGGAAAACCTGTTATTGTGCGAGTGTCGTCATCTAGAATACCTTTGTACGGTGTTGGCCAGCAATGTACAAGTCGGTAGTGATTCAATGATATCAGTACTTGATTAATACAGTCAGGGAATTGTACCCCTCAGTTACAGTAACGTTATATGTTATTTCGCCCGTGGAGGCTGCTGAGCCTGAAGCGCCAGCGGGGCGACGCGGTGGTTTATCCCCGGCTTTCGTGCGCCGCCGCCGGCTTGATACAGATTCAGCAGCAGCAGCGGCGGTGCTCTGTTGTAGGAAGCCCTTCAATGACAGCGGCGCGCTCTCATATTTTGCGAATGCATAAACTATATCTTAAATTATGGCTATGTGTCTAATATGGCTGTCGCTTATCAATGACTTCGCGACAGCCATATTAGACACATCGCCATAATTTAAGATATAGTTTATGCATTCGCAAATATGAGAGCTCTGTCATTGAAGTGGGTGGTGGCAGCATTACTAACAGTAGCGATTTTTATTGTTTTGTCATGACCAAACATAATCCCAACATAGATAGGAGGTGTACTGTATGTCAAATGTCGGTCATGTGGTGGAAGAGTTTAGTACAGTCACACAACAGAACACCGCTGTAGTACAGTCACACAACAGAACACCGCTGGTTCGACCAGCGCTCCTGCCGCGTCTCTCTTGCCGCAAGGGCGTGTGCTAGTGGATTGATTGATTGGCCGTGAGGCCAATCAGAGAAACGCTGAACGAAAAGCTGAACACAAGTTGGTTGCCTTTAATATTCACGCTTCCGGGTAGGGCAGACTAGAATCTGACCAAGAGCGAGTAGGACTGAGATCACACAGACACTCTCTCCTCTCATTGAGAGGGGGGGGGGGGAGGAAGGATGCCACATCATCGTTAGCTTCGGCTACCACGAGGGTGGTCTTGGCTAACGAACAGGCCTGACCACTATTGGACTGAATAACAAAAGGACGATAGACGAACACACCGAAAGATCATTAGAATAGACTCTTCAAGGACGATACAATTTGATAACATCTGATAACATCTGATTATGAGGTTCTGTTTATAGCAATAAAACAACGCTTCTCCTCATAAGGTATTTCACGGTGTCGGAGTGTCGAATTCTTACGGAGGTGGAGAATTAGTATGGTTTATGGATTGCACTAACGGGGGAGATAAGGATCTTATCAGCCAGTGTCAGAGACATCAGGACCATTAAAATGACACAACGCAGAGGAATTGGATGGAGGGCCAAACAGACGAAGACGTGATACTGGCCAGTTTGATCAGGATCTTACAGTTGCTACACCCTGAACAATACATATAGGACATTGAATGGGCCATAATAATGGCAATTTAGCAATAGAATTTAAAAAGTTATAGCCCTGCAAAGAAGGGGAACTTCTCCATAGACAAATAGAGATGGCGAGGGATGGTAAATTATGAATTTAACCCATGGCGATCAAAGTGTTTTGTACTCTGATAATCCTTGTATGTGAAAAGCAACTTTCTAATTCATCTTCATCGTCCTTCCTGGCCATGTCTGTTGTGTTGATTTAGTTCACAGAGGCAATCGTTCGGTGGAATTCGGTCCTCCCACGGCTTACAGAAAAAAGCATTTCATGGAAAAGTATTCTGTATTTTACTATGACAACTATTAAAGAAACTTGAAACTTACTGGCTGAGACACCACTATCTCTTCCCACGGTTGCATTCGGATAATCATACACTGAGTCGTCATTTCATATCAGAAGGATGTTTATTCAGCATATACAAATGTCTCATACAGAATGCAAAACTAATTGAAAGTCTTTAGAGGTCTAAGGAAAGCTAAGAAAATATCCATTCATCCTCAGCCATGTGCTTTCGCTCTCCAGCAGGGGTTTGCCCAACCAGCTTGTGCTCTGTTCTCGCTGCTCAGACCACAACTGAACTCCTCGGAAGAATCAACAGCTCTAGTCTCTCCCTCTCTTTCTCTCCCCCTCTCTGTGGACGGAGTGTTCCCCTCCCCCGTCTTCCCCAACTGCTCTGTGGATAAACGGGGCTATATTGGACAGGGTGAGCAGTTTCAAGTACCTGGGAGTCCACATCACAGAGGACCTGACATGGTCTACACACATAGATTCTGTGGTGAAAAAGGCGAAACAGCGCCTCTATCACCTGAGACAGCTAAGGAAGTTCAGAGTATCGGGGAAGATATTCCACTCCTTCTATTCCGGGGCTGTAAAGAGCATTCTGACTGGAAACATCACTGCCTGGTTTGGAAACAGCACGGCACAGGACAGGAAGGCACTCCAGAGAGTGGTGCACTCAGCAGAGCGTACTACGGGTATTGCACTACCACCCCTGCAGGACTTATAACAGGAGGTGCAAATCCAGAGCCTGCAGAATTATGAAAGACCCCCACCACCCCAACAACAGCCAGAGAGACTCCGGCTCAGCTTCTTCCCCCAGGCCATCAGAACACTGAACACTGCGTTTTGAGGCGAGCAGATCTGCTTGCGATTGCTTTGCAAGAGCTCCTCCCCCTCAGAGCGAGTCTTGATAGTCCAGTCCATTCATTGTCTGTCCTGATCCCTTTCTATCTGAGTTCAAAAGGTAGATGATACTGCCATCTGGTGAGATTCGATCGGCATTGCAATTCCAACGTATGTAGCTGTGCCACAGTGATTCAGATAGCTCTGGCCGAGTGTGTAAAACGGAGATCAAATAAAAAAGATCAAACGATCTAATAACGAGTATACTCGTTATTGGCGGTCAATCGTTGGCCGCCAATCACGAGTATACTCATGATTGGCGGCCAATGAGTTAATACTGTTCTTTAAGAATATTCAGCATGTTCTATGTAGTAAATCAAGTCCCAGGTCCATGCACATTTCTTTAATGCATACAGCTTTTGGTCACAAGCTTTTGGTCGCAAGCTCGATTAATCTATTCGAAAGTCTGTTGATCAATCAATAACTGAAAGAACCGATAGCTGCACCACTAGGTGAATGTGTTGTAGAGCTGTGGAATGAGAGTGTGGATAAAAGCGCTATATAAATGCAGTCCATCCATGAACTGAGATTATATCACTGACTAAATGATGCAATTGCATCATCACTTCGTTACATGCATCATCACTTCGTTACAGGTGGGCTATGAGACTGCAAACAACCATCAGTTGACCATTCACAGTTGACCCATGACCATCATCTCGTGACGACGAAGCTGTGAGGACAGGCTGGCAAGATACAAAGGCAGCTGTGTACCAGTCCTGTGTATTGGAACTCAAGATGTGCTAGACCTGTGGATGACCTATAAGCAGCACCAACATTTTATTTTGTGGTGCACAGATGAATATCATACTGGACTGTCTCAAACTATTTTCTGATATTTGGAACTCTTCCTCAGATGATTCAGTCAATTTGATTAGGAAATACGTGTATGAACCCTGACATTTATTGACTCTTTGTTTTTCTAAAATATAATAAACCATTTGTAGTATGCAGTTATATCCTTTTTGGTCTTTATAACAATTTACTAAGTGCATACAAGTTTTTTTTAGTTTGCTTAACAGGGTGAAATAGGTTTTTCTTTTTTCTTTTGTTTTTTTGTTTCTGATTTCTCTGATTTTCTCCCTGTCCCAATTAGTTGTTGTGCCAATTCCCCCCCTCCCCTACCTGGCTGCTGTATGCATGTTCTCCTACGAGTCGGTACAAGGGCGTCCCGAGTCGATCGCACGCTTCCTCCGAGATGTGCGCCAACAGCCTGTGACGTCTTTTCACTTGGCAGCGAGGACTCTCAATGGTGAAGTGTAACGCGTGGGAGGGCACGCTATCTCCACCAAGTCCTGCCCCGCTTAGCAAGCGCAGAGACCTGACCTGTAGGCGTCGCTGTCCACAACGCCGGATTCCCACGCGCAAGCTTCCCCACCCCTAATACTGCCAATTGTATTAGTGTGAACGGCCAGCCAAGCTGGTGGCAACGCCGAGAGCTGGGCTCGAACCCAGCATCTCCTGCGTTGGTGACAAGCGCAATCTCCGCTACGCCACCTGACCGCCTGAAATAGGTTTTTCTAGCAGATATTAGATTTGATTCAATGTATTGTCATTGCACAAGTATAGAGTACAACTAAATTAAGTTGGTATCTAACCAGAGTGCATTGTAGTCTACAGTATAACATGTGTATATTAAGACTGTCAAAGTTAACACGGTGTTAACGCACAATTCTATTAATGCCACTATTTTTTTTAACTCACGATTAACATTTTAGAAACAAATAATAATAATAATTTAATTTTATTTTTATTTTACTAGACTTCACTCAGGTGTATTATTGATACTATGTTTGTGTGTGTGTGTGTGTGTGTGTGTGTGTGCGTGCGTGCGTGCGTTTGATTGAATTGATTGAAAAGTTTATTAACAGATTGCAGAATGGGTACACTACAGTACAGCTCAAAACATACAATTGTTAAGGGGATGCAGACCAGATAAAGACTTTCGTCTTGTTTACATCAGGGTCCCCCATTTTCAATTCATCATATGACACACACGACATACAGATAGACAGTACTGCTACATCTATACATTTATGACATACCAGATTTGCAAATACAGTACTGTTTGTGATACTAAAAAAATCCAGAAAGAGTGTATACATTTGACATAGAAGCTGTACATTGGAGGAGGTTGGGTAGGTGGGGTGGGGTTGGGTTGGGTGGGGCTGTACATTGGAGGTGGGGGGGGGGACACACACTGTACACTGTACATTGGAATACTGACATACATTTGACATAGAAACTGTACATTGGAGGAGGTTGGGTAGGTGGGGTGGGGTTGGGTGGCGCTGTACATTGGAGGTGGGGGGGGCACTGTACATTGGAATACTAAAGTGAGGAAGGCACTTGCGTGGAGGGCTCTGAACTGCATGACCATTGTGTGGAAATCCAACCTCCCCCGTCAAATCAAGCTCAACTTCTTTCATGCAACAGTTGAGTCTGTCCTTTTGTATGGCAGTGAATGCTGGACCTTGAAGCCCACCCTGCAGAAGTCCTTGGATGGGTGCTACACCAGAATGATGCGTGTGGTGCTCAACATCAACAGGGATGAGCATGTCACTAATGCAAACTTGTATGGGGGGGTGCTAAAGGTGAGCGATAAAGTGGCAGTCAGGAGAATGAGGCTGGCAGGTCACTGCTAGAGACACCATGAGATGCCAACCAGCAAACTTGTGCTGTGGGAACCAACACACAGGCATCGATCACGAGGACGTCCCACGTTAACCTACGTGGACGTACTCAGGAGAGATGCGGGAACAGAAAGCACCGGCGAGCTAGCCAGATGCATGGAGGATCGGGATGACTGGAAGCACCGATGGAGGGCCCGTCCGAGGACAACCTAGATGAATTATAAAAGAAATCAACACATTTTATTTCAACCAAAAATGCTTAAACAATAATGTTAGTGATAAAAAGGAACTCATTGTGTCCAAAGCTTTTCAATTTCCATGCGGCAGAATTGTTACAATAGCCGATAATCCATTTTCCCAATGATAAATCCCTATACGGGTGGAACAAGCAGTGACGTCAGACTACGCCTCCCTATTCCAGTCCAGAGTTCTCAGAGTTTTCATTATCAGTCATTGGCTCGCAGGTCGAGTAGGGTATATCTGCAGAGCCGCAGAGCCCAATGTCTGGGCGGGGCTTCGGGGCCTGTACTGTGCGTTGGGGCCTGCACCGTGCGGTGCACTACTGCGCATGCGTATGAGGGGGGGGGGGGCTCTCTCGCACTCTCGCACTCTCGCTCTCTCTCATGCTATGTGTTACTGGTGCGACATTAGCGTGATATACAGATATAAGAGTCGAATCTACTCAGCAAATATGTTTGTATGAGTTTCTAGAACTGGTTTAACATTCATTCTTCTTCGTTGAAAAATAACCAAATATGTCTTTCAGTGAAAATGTAAGTACCTTAGGCCGGGGCACCTTCGCTATTTTGGACATTAGGGCCTATTTTCCGTCTGTAATTTGCTTTAGTGGTGAGCTAACGTTAGCTAACGCACGCTCCGGGATTGCAGCTGGGGGCTAGTTCTGCACTAACCTAACGTTAGCTAGCTAACGCACGTTAGCTAATATTCCCTGTAAACACCCAACTAACGCTATGTGAATGTGAAGTTGCTATTATTTGAACTTGAACCTGTGTGGAATGTGTATCTGGTCATCTGTGTGTGATGGAGGAGATATGGTCAGCTGCCCGACAGAGCCTTTATCCTCTCCTCTGACGGAGGCTGTGTATGTCTGAACTGTAAAACACCACAGTCAGTTGCGGGGAGGAAACTGGAGGAAACCCACAAAGACACAGGGAGAACATGCCAACTCCACACAGAAAGTACCTGGATTCCAATAGAATATTTGCATCTGTGGGGTCCTTATCAAACCCATTGTGTTTACTGATATATACCATATAAACCATTAAGAGTGGGTGTCAGACAAGAGGGAAGACTGTCAGGTTTTAAACTGTGGATACCAAACAGAAGGTAAAGATGACTTTGAACTGTACAGTAACAGTAATCCAGAACTATTTCATTGCACTGTATGTATGTCACATCAATGTCATTCATGTCTTTCACATTCTACTAAAACTGAAACAAACCATAAACAAGGTGGCCTGTTGGGATGTTAGATCCTAATGTGAAAAACTGATTTTATGTCTGAGGAGAAGACTGGTACTCATCACCAGTTCATTAATCTCATCTATGTTCATTAGTCTCTCCATCTATGTAACTCTAACCATATTTGCATAACTTGTATGTCACACATTTAACAGTACTGTATGATTGAATTGATTGATTGAAAACTTTAATGAACAGATTGCAGAATGGGTACAGTACAGTACAGCTCAATACACACAATTATTATATATTATTTATTATTTGTAGATCTGGTATGTCATAAATGTCTAGATGTAACAGTACTGTCTATCTGTATGTCATATATGTTATAATGAATTGAAAATGGAGGACCCTGATGTAAACAAGACGAAAGTCTTTCTCTGGTCTGCATCCCCTTAACAATTGTGTGTATTGAGCTGTACTGTATTATACCCATTCTGCAATCTGTTAATAAAATGTTCAATCAATCAATCACAAATGTAACAGTACTGTATATCTGTATGTCATAAATGTCATGATTAGATTAGATTAGATGAGTAGATTAGATTCTTATATCTGTATATCACGCTAATGTCGCACCAGTAACACGTAGTGAGAGAGAGAACGATCGTCTCGCTCATGTCGACTTTGACTGGGGAGATGAGTGAAGAAATGAACTGCCTGATCATACACGGTTACACAAAAGAGCTGTATCTGTCTCTGAACGTGGTTTTCTACATTGTTATTGTAATGGTCTTTTCTAAATCTGTGAAACTATGTGAATATACAGTTAGACCTGCTCTAATTTACAAAGACTGAAAGAGGCTAACTATGTTCATAAGTCATGCTTTAATGTGTCCAGCCTCTAATAACACATGCATAATAAACACAATTGTAGAATGTCTTTCTGAATTATAAATGTTGTTAAAGGGGAACTATCTTATAAATGGCCTTTTTCAGTGTTTAGCATTGTTTCCTAGCTATGTGGACTTATATTAATAGGATCTATGTCTCTAATTCTCATATTGGCGCATTCTTCCAATTCTCCTCTCACAATATTCACCTTCACTGAACTGAGTCATCTGAAAATGAGCATATCTGTGATGTCAGAGATTTCTCAGCTGCATAATAATGTGGCAGTTGATGTGGCAGTTGCCACCAGGCCACACAGTGGTTGGAGCCCAGCCTCAAAACGGCTTAAGATCTTGAGGTAGAAAAATGCTGTTTTTGAGTACTTGATTAGAAATACAAAACAATGAATTTTTTTTGAAAAAAAAACTTACAGAGGTGTTCCATAGACTCACAGGAATTGTGTAAAATTGCCCAAATAGTGAAAGAAATAGTAAAATAGTTCCCCTTTAAAGTGTAAACTTTGAACTTTTGACAATGGTCAACCTAGTTAACTAATCACACAAATATCACCCGACTTCAGATTAGTGGCAATGTACAAGTAAGCACATTCTCAAAACAACTGGGACGCTTGAATAAAAAAAGAGACAAACAATTCAACATCAGTAAGAATATAACCAAGAAATGTAATAGAAATAAATTAAACTTCTTGTAAATGTGTAACTACTTTATCTATAATCTGGAACCTGCAAGGTCACATTCCTCTACTCAGCCCACAAGTTTCACATTGGCATTCCAAATAAGGGTGTGTGTAACTGAGGGGTACAATTCCCTGACTGTATTAATCAAGTATGGTATCATTAAACCACTACCGTCTTATGTACATTATTCTGGCCATACCGTACACAAGTATATCAGATGAGAACACCTCCACAATGAAACGGTTTCCACACAAGTACTTGTTTAGAATATTTATTAGCAGCAAAGGATATTATATTACATTACTAGATGCGCTTATAAGGCAAAGGAATTATGCATAGGCAAATCAATAATGAATGTCCAATTATATCTATGGTACTCAGGGGAGATACTGGAAGGGGGGTTACTACCGGTTGTAAGCCAGCAGGGGGAGGCAATGCTCTATGCAAAGTCAATGGTTCCACAGGCGATCTTACTCCCTGTGTCAGCGGACGAAAGGTAGCCGCTGTAATCCCAGTGTGCGGCAGCACAGGTGTAAGCCGTGGAGCCTCTGGTCCGACAGAGACGGGCTCGAGTGATGTCCTCACGGCAGGTCCCACACAGCAGCGGGGTAGACGGTTCTCTGCTCCAGCAGTCCGGTCAAAGCAATGAAGAATAATAATAATCCTGCCGGAAAGGGCTCTGCTGTCGCCGGTGTAAATCCTCCGGTGCGCGGTGGTTCACAGTTGAACTTGACGTTAATACTATCCTATTTGCACGCGGCTATAAGTGCTCTATGTAGACGCACAATTACTCACTTCACGTGGTCTTTGACTCGTAATGAAGGCTTTTACTAGCAAGGAGCGAACGATACGTTGAACAAACGTATTAGGATAACACGACTCTATTTTGGGGCAATACGAGCCCTACTGCACCGCACGTTGCATAGTGGGTGAGGCGTCACTTGGGTAACTGAACAAGACTGAACTCCAACTCGAACTGAAAAGGAAGTTCTGGTATTCGCCTGCGCCATATTTATATGTACGGGGAATAATCTAGTGCCAGCCTCCTCACTGTCTCGTAGCCCTGGGCAGAAGCGGGCATGTTGAGACAAGTCATGACGGTGGCTTTCAAGTCGGCTCTAGGGGCACGGCACTGGCGCTGGTGGCACGCCATCCAATAGGAGAATGAAATATTATGGTCTGTGTAACTACTAGGTTAAAGGGACATTCCGTGTATATGTACAAGTAATATACAAGGGATATCAAACGATATACAAATATTATGCAATATATATCAATCAATAAATACATATATTCGGTTTAATCTGACCCTTTGTAACAGCCGCCCCCTAATTAGTCCCACCTAATTAGCTAAGCAGAGACAGATTAACCGCACTGTCCACTACTCAATGTCCGTTGTGAGGGTAGGCAGGTCACAAAGTCAGGGGTCATGGTCGTCATTAAGCGAGTCGGGGAGCCTTGGCGACTCTATCAGCCTCGCCACGGGTCGGTTGTAGGTCCGCCCTTGGCCGAGCACTTCTGCCACTCTGACCTTTCCGTCGGCACCAGTGGTCACTTTGCTTACGCGGCCGGCCGGCCACGCAGCTCGGGGTAGTGACTGGTCTATGGTCATGACGACTGGACGGGATGAAGGGGGGCTTAGGAGGGAGCGGGCCTGAGACTGCTTTGATCTGTGCTTGGCTGTGCCTCCTCCTCCTCCGTCTGTTTCTCTTGTTTGCTCTGTACCCCATCTGAGGAGGGGCCGGTCCCGGCCGCCCCGTCAAGGAGTCGCTTGGGGTGCTGGGTTCGAGGTCAGCTACGTCTGGAGCGCAGCTGAGGGGGGTGGAGTTCCGAACTCCCTCTGGTACCCACGGTTCTCTCACGGGCCTCTCGCTTAATGTCAATAGCCTCTGCTGTACGGGGGAGAGGCCGGTGTCGCTCGCCTCTGTGTGTAGGCAGCGTGTAGACGTGGGTTGACTGTCAAGTCCGTAGAGGGGGCCCTGGAGCGTCCATCCCAGTCGGGTCTGAACCGCGACTGGGCATCCTTTGGGTCCGATGTGGGCCGCCTCAATTGGGAGAATGAGGTCCGCGTGGTCGGAGCCGATGAGCAGGGTCGGTGTGGCGCCGTCGATAAGCGGTATAGGTAGTTGACGTAGGTGCACATACTTAGCCATCAGCTGTGGGATGGGGTAGGTGTACTGAGACAAGCCTATGTCGTGGCTAGTGAAGACGTTAGTTATACTATACTGCTTCTCGGGCTGGTCCACCGCTGCTATCTTGAAGGAGACCTTTTCACCTTTTATGGTCTTCTGGTCCCTTCTGATGGTGCGTATGGTCATGGTATCTTTGACACCCCGCAGGCCCAACTGGGCTGCTGCGGAAGCGAGGAGGAGAGTCTTTTCAGACCCATCGTCCAGGACGGCGTAAGTGTCCAGGACCTTGTCCTCGTAGCTCAGGAGCACTCTGACCACTTTGAGGAGCACACGGGGGGTCCCGCTATGCTGGTCAATGTGGAGCACTCCTGTTGGTTGGTTGCCTTGGACCTTCTGGTGGGCTCCGCACCGTGCTGCGCGGTAAGCGGCGCCCGCCTGGGCCGCCCCTGCGTGGTAAGCGGCGCCCGCCTGGGCCGCCTCACGCCACTGGTCCACTTGGACGGGGTTCAGTGTCTTATATTCGGCGCACTGTGCCAGCCAGTGTCCGCCATCGCAGTAGGTACAGTAGGGAGCGGTCTGGTGGCTCTTCGGTACTGGTGCCACCGCCTCGGCATGGTACATTACCGCGACGGGCCCACTCTGTTGTCCTGGGTGACGCCTGTTGATGTCATGCAGGACCTCCAAGTGGGTGCCACCGCACCTGCTGCACTTCTTCTTCAAGCGGCACTCAGCTGCTAGGTGGCTGCGCGCGCAGCGGAAGCAGCGGCGGTGGTCCTTGGTCCACTGACTCACCTCGTCCGTGGTCAGCTTCCCGAAAGTGTCGCATTGGTACAGCCGATGCTCTCCCTCACAGTACTGGCACTCAATCTTCCACTGGTCCTCTTTCGTCGAGGGGGTGTGGTGGTTCTTGTGCTGCGGTACTGATTCGGCTTGGTGCATAACGGTCACCAACCGGCGGTTATCCGTTTGTCCCCGAGGTCCGAGTCTTGGGCTTGGTCCGCTCCATACGAACGTGTCGAGTCGTAGGCTACTGACCTCCCTGGCGAGGAACTCAGATAGGTCTAGGAGGGATGCCTCTGGACCGTTGGGGTCGCGGTAGTCTCTCTGCCGCCTGAAGCGCTCTTGTCGGGCGGGAGGGAGCTTCTCTAATATCCTCTCTACGTTAGAGTTAGCGTACAGTTCGTAGATACCCTTTTCCTTTTGGGACCCCAGCATCCCTACCAGGGACTGTACCTTGATAGACAGGTCATCTAATGCTCGGTTGTCTCTGGCTGGGGGGAGACGGTCAATGTCTCTTATCTCCTGTATCACATAGTCCCATACGCGTCCATAACGTTGGTCGAGTGCTGCTAGAGCCGCTGTGTATGGGGTAGTAGAGTTGGCATAGGCCAGCGCTATATTGTGCGCTCGGGGCACCTTGAGGTGCTTCAGTAGGATAGCATACTTGTACGGTTCGTCAGCTACATCTGACAACATTGTCTCTAAGCACATTCGTAGCTCCGTGTACTGTGCTCTGTTCTCATGGGTGAAGTCCGGGATGGTCGGTGTGCCAAGGTACGATGCCATGGATGACTGGCACATCGGTGAGCGTTGGGGAAGAGGCCTCCTAGGCGAGTCTCCTCTTGCGTGTCGTCTTGGGCTGGTACTTGGTGGGTACCGAAGGTCGGGTACCCAGGTGCTGTTCCTCGGGGCTGACGGTGCGTCAAACTCACCCGTGAGTTGAGTCGGGGGTTTGTAGCGCAGGGCCTCTGGGCTGACTTCTGGGCTGTACTGGACCTCCTGGTCCAGAGTACGTTGCTGCTGGTCGGGGCTGTACTGGGCCTCCTGGGCCAGAGTACGTTGCTGCTGGTCGGCTTGACATTCCTCCTCTTCCTCCTCCTCTTCCTCTGCTAGGACCTGGAGTCTTCTGTTCAGTCTCTCGGCGTGGTCCGGTTCTTCCCGGTTGCTGGGTCTCGTATGGACCGGCCGGGGAGGGGGTTCGGAGACGTGGACAGGATCCTCCTGTTGGCGGGGTCCCGGGTCGCTTCGTCGGGTAGGGGAATGTGTCCTAGACCCATGTCTTGACGATCTCTGAGAGCTCCGTGCGGAGTGAGGGGGTGTCGCCATGGCAACCAGTTTGTCCATCAGCTCCGCCTGCAGCCGGTCGCGCTCTGCCTCGCGCTGGGCATGGGCTGCGTCGCGCGCTGCTTCGCGCTGGGCATTGGCGTCGTCGCGCTGCGCATTGGCGCTGGCCTGGGCGGCGTCGCGCTGTGCGTTGGCGGCGTCGCGCTGGGCATTGGCGCTGGCATGGGCGGCGTGGAGCTGTGCATTTGCGACGTCGCGCTGTGCATTGGCGGCGGCGTGCTGTGCATCGGCGCGGCTTCTCTCAATGCTCTCTTCTGTCTGGAGGCGTCTGGTCTCCAGTCTTATGCGGTCGTCTTCACTCCTTTGTTGCGCCTGGAAGCGCTCTCGCTCGCCTGCAAAATGTTCGCGCTCGCGCGTCTGTTGCGCTTGAAGTCGATCGCGTTCGGTGGAGGCTGCCAGGGTGGCGATGAGTGCTTGCGCCAGCATCTTGTCCGCCTCGCTGGGGGAAGACGCCGTTCGGGGCGATCGGCTCCCGGCAGTACTTGTTGGAGATCCGTTCTCCTGTTGCGTACCGAGGAGATCCGTCTCCTGGGTGCGCGTCTCTTCTTGTGGTGGGTCGGGTTCCATCCCGGGAGGGCTTTCTTTATCCTGGAGCTCTCCGGGGACTACCTCGTCGACGTTGTCTGGGGATAAAGTCGTGTCAGTTCCCTCCTGGTCCCCACCGTGAGCTTGGTCAGTTACATTAGAACCCACTAGGGCCTCTGTTGGCGGGGTAGCCTGGTTGATAGGGTCGGACATAATTTTACTATCCGCTTTAGTTATTTTCTCCGTATTTAATTTCCCTTTAAAGCTAGGTATTGGACTGACAGCGTATGCCTCTAGATAGGGAGGTGGCTGCCGTCTGCGCTGCGGGCGATCTAGCTTAGGAGAACCGTTTGTGGAGTGTTCGTCATCGGCCATGTCAATATTAATATTATATTAATATTACGCTAATTATTATCCGGGGCTCGAAGGACCAATTGTAACTGAGGGGTACAATTCCCTGACTGTATTAATCAAGTATGGTATCATTAAACCACTACCGTCTTATGTACATTATTCTGGCCATACCGTACACAAGTATATCAGATGAGAACACCTCCACAATGAAACGGTTTCCACACAAGTACTCGTTTAGAATATTTATTAGCAGCAAAGGATATTATATTACATTACTAGATGCGCTTATAAGGCAAAGGAATTATGCATAGGCAAATCAATAATGAATGTCCAATTATATCTATGGTACTCAGGGGAGATACTGGAAGGGGGGTTACTACCGGTTGTAAGCCAGCAGGGGGAGGCAATGCTCTATGCAAAGTCAATGGTTCCACAGGCGATCTTACTCCCTGTGTCAGCGGACGAAAGGTAGCCGCTGTAATCCCAGTGTGCGGCAGCACAGGTGTAAGCCGTGGAGCCTCTGGTCCGACAGAGACGGGCTCGAGTGATGTCCTCACGGCAGGTCCCACACAGCAGCGGGGTAGACGGTTCTCTGCTCCAGCAGCCCGGTCAAAGCAATGAAGAATAATAATAATCCTGCCGGAAAGGGCTCTGCTGTCGCCGGTGTAAATCCTCCGGTGCGCGGTGGTTCACAGTTGAACTTGACGTTAATACTATCCTATTTGCACGCGGCTATAAGTGCTCTATGTAGACGCACAATTACTCACTTCACGTGGTCTTTGACTCGTAATGAAGGCTTTTACTAGCAAGGAGCGAACAATACGTTGAACAAACGTATTAGGATAACACGACTCTATTTTGGGGCAATACGAGCCCTACTGCACCGCACGTTGCATAGTGGGTGAGGCGTCACTTGGGTAACTGAACAAGACTGAACTCCAACTCGAACTGAAAAGGAAGTTCTGGTATTCGCCTGCGCCATATTTATATGTACGGGGAATAATCTAGTGCCAGCCTCCTCACTGTCTCGTAGCCCTGGGCAGAAGCGGGCATGTTGAGACAAGTCATGACGGTGGCTTTCAAGTCGGCTCTAGGGGCACGGCACTGGCGCTGGTGGCACGCCATCCAATAGGAGAATGAAATATTATGGTCTGTGTAACTACTAGGTTAAAGGGACATTCCGTGTATATGTACAAGTAATATACAAGGGATATCAAACGATATACAAATATTATGCAATATATATCAATCAATAAATACATATATTCGGTTTAATCTGACCCTTTGTAACAGTGTGTGTGTGTTTTTTTTTTTTTGTATAAAAATAATTGTTGAGGCAGTTTTCATATCAGTGTTGAATTATGGGGATATCATTTATAGAAATGCTGCTCCTTCCACTCTTAAACCTCTGGACACAGTCTATCATTCTTCCCTCAGATTTATTACTGGTGATCTATGACACTCACCAGTGTCCTCTATGATAAGGTGGGTTGTCTTCTCTGGCAGAAATTAAGGTGTAATTTATCTGGTATTTGTTTATTTATGAAGCCATTACTGGAAAGCTACCATCTTATATTGCAACGATGCTAGATTGGACCATATCTAATCTGCTCGAATGACATGGTTTATGCTTAAAGTCGCCATGAAATGACTAGCAGAATGCTATTTGATTCCACATTATTTACATGTTTCCTGTAAAAACAGGACGCTATGGGAGGATTTTTTTACATTTTACATTTAGCAAGCTAATGTTAGAAACGTTATGCAATGTTGGCAAGCTAACTCAATGTGGAACCACATACTGTACACTCAATGTAGATACTTGCTATTCTACTCAGCATGCCAACACACTACTAAAATTTTCCAACGCTCCAACACACTACTAGCATTTTCCAACGCTCCAACACACTACCAGCATGCTCCAACGCTCCAACACACTACCAACATGCTCCAACGCTCCAACACACTACCACAAAGGGGGAACAAGAGGACACACACACGGGATAGCTAAAATTAGGCCGCCTTATGCTGTCACTATAAACAACTAAATGGATGAGGAAGGTACTAACAATGGGGAAACAAGCTACAGGGATAGCAATGGGGTCAGCAAACAATGGCCTGAATGCAAATTTAGCCTAAATTCAACAATGTTGAGTAGCTGTAGCTGTAGATTGGTATTTAACTCAATTGTAGTTATGATAGTTACACGTAACTAAATGAGTAGCCTGTTACCCAGAAATATGTAGTAACACAATAATGAGCTAAGAAGCTTCAACATTAACCAAATTCACTATTTCAGTAGTTTACTCTTAAGGAAATTAACAACATAATACTCAAATAAGAGTGCATTTATGACATAATCTACTGATTGTTGGGGATTTAGTGGTTGTGCCCTCCAAATTTGTCTCCTCCAAATTTTAAAACCCAAAGCCATCAACATGGTATTTCTTAGCTGTACACACACCACCTCATCGCCCAGTTGACAGGCTTCATCTCTGATTTGTTGATTGAGGGAGACTTGTAGGAAGGGAGAAAAGGGCAACACAGGGCAAAGCAAAAACAAAGGAAACACACACAAGTAATAATAATAATAATATTAACTTTATTTGTATAGCACCTTTCATACAGGGGATTGCAGTTCAAAGTGATTTACATCAGTAAGAAATAAGCCATAAAATCAGTGTAAAACAAGCAGCAAGAGCAAAGCATAAAATGGGATAAAATAATGCAGATATATTAATCAAATCATATCAGAACCTCAAGTTCCAATAGGCTTCTGTAATCTGTTACAAAACATGATAAAGGTCAGAGTATGCACCCAGGGGATAGTGGGGCGTAGAGATAAAAGTAAAAATAAGTAAAATAATAGCAAGGATAAAAATCACAGTTTTTCACATTAGGATCTAACAGCCCAACAGGCCACCTTGTTTATGGTTTGATTCAGTTTCCGTAGAATAGAAAAGACACATAAAGTGCAGACATACTATAAAATCACAGTTTTTTACAGTGCAATAAAATAGTTCTGGATTACTGTTTAACAGTTCAAAGTCGTCTTTACCTTCTGTTTGGTATCCACAGTTTAAAACCTGACAGTCTTCCCTCCTGTTTGATACCCACTTTGACCCTTCGAACCTCCCACTCAGGGAAAACCTCCCTCTCAGGGCGCAGTTCCCTCTCTCAGGGCGCGGTTCTAGGCCTGGGTCTTACACAGTTATATTATCGTATAGCTTACGCTCTGCTCTCTTGGAACTATCCCTTTATCCAATCTAATAATGAATAATTTTCTCCACATGCACACACCCATCCGCCTGGCCACACCCACATCCGCTCCTCTACATAAGCGGGGTCGTGGCCACACCATCAGCTCCTTCCCTATTTTCACCACGTAAAGTGTCTGTAACACACCACTTTAAGTTTAGTGCGGAAATAGTTGTTGGAAAGGAGCTACGTGGCATTGTATTTTTGTTTTTTCTCTCTCGCAAATTTACGAAAAAACTAAGAGATAATGTCTTCACCGTCGGAGGGTCTAGACACTCACAACGTTACCCTCCACCAGCGCTTCACTATCACAGCGCCCTCCGTGAAGCGCGCCCTGGCCACTCTCATCCAGCGCCACCTTTGGCTGGAGCAGGCGCGGGTGCCGGACCAGAGGAGGATTCCGCTGCTCACGGCCCCCCTCTCCTATGCTGGATTATTCGGGTCGGCCATGCAGCAGATGACGGCAGCCTGCAGGGAGATGGAGGAGGAGCGCTCCGTGCTCCAGCCACATTTCCCCCGACCCGATGCCACCGGTGATGTCCGGAAGAAGCAACGCCGGCAGAGGACCGTGACCGTTGCCTCCGTCACCACCACCGCCGCTGCTGGGCCTTCGGCTGCTGCAGCCAGTCGCCCCATGCCCGGAGGGTACGGTAGGGATCGACGTGACCAGGCTCCCCAGCACCGTCCCTCCGGGCGGCTCCCTGTGGGGGAAAACAGCGCTCTGCACGCGGCAGGCGCCGCTAGTGACTCCCCTGTTTACCCCCCCCCCCCAACATATGATTTTTGTTATTAAATAAAAAGTCCCTCCTGGTGAGGGACTGTTTTTTGTTACAAAACGTGTGTTTATTCACTATATATTGGGGATACGATGTATAACCCTCACCTAGCTGTGGGGTTGTGTGTTTGCTTAGGGGAGTGGGGCAGTTTTCTTTGAAAATTGTTTTCTGGTCGCTATATATATATGTGTGCTTAGCAAGGCCTGTGGCTAGCACTCGGTCAAAAGACTTGTCTTCTCTCATCATAAAAGACGGCGTTCTTCTTGCGGTAGTAAGAGTGAACTTTACCTTTTTTTTTTTATCTGAGGGGGTTGTGTGTATTCTGTTACGTTTGGGAAAACATGGCATTGAGTCCACAACTAGGTTGAGTGTTAGCCTACAGAAGTAATCACATATGTAGCTTGTACCGAGATCTTTGGACCCTCTCTTTAACGTCTGTTGTTTTTTTCTTTACTTGGTAAAGGTATAAAAATGCGGGTGGCAAGTTCGCACATGAGCCTAACGCCTTGTATAAAAACCTGTTTTTTACACAAACGAGTATCGTGTGTGGCTGGCGTGCAACTGTTAAGCTTATCCTAGAGGATACGCTTTTTCATGTAGCATGCTAGACAACTGGTATCATGCGCTGCTTGTTGTTTTCATCGTATCCGAGGTGTGGGGTCATAGGGGGTGAACTGATAAACCCCTCCCCCCTTTTACTGATTGGCCAGGGGGTTGGACCTCCTGTTCTTCGGTCTTTCTGTCACGCTGTGGGGTCAGCACGTCACAGGGAGGGGAAAAGGGGGGGGGGGAGTTCCCTGGTCACCTGTATCAGTTCCGCAACCGTTTCCATTTCCGGGGTAGGCCTGATTGGCCGAGACGGCCACGTGACGCGCGTGGCACGCCCCCGCGGCAGCAAGCGCCCTACTGCTGGAGTTCGCCTCGCCTTTCACATCGCTGCCGTTGGCGAAAGCAGGATGAGGCGAGAGCGTAGATTTAGCTGTGTATCATTTAATCATTTATCATTTAACATTTGAAAGGCATACATTGTTGTCATACAGAAGTACAGAATACTTTTATCCAAAATGCTTCTTACTGTTACACTGTTAGAGACTGTGCTAGACAAATTAATTACTAATTCGGTCAGAAATAACGTAACTAATAACGTTAGTAAGCACTGCTTATATGCTTATTATGTCTGCAGGGTACAGTAAACGTTTCTCCCGGTACATTCTGAAGAGCACACCGCTGTATGTTGGAGAACCAGCGGTCTTCCGCTCCTCCTCACTCGAGTGAGAGCAAAGCCGTGCACAGCTCAGCCCTGTGTGAGACGCGAGGAGGAGATGGGAGTCCTTCCAATCGGAATATGTTGTTTCTTTACACATATGTTGGATTATGAATATGTCTTTATTAGGGCTGTCAGTTTATCGCGTTAATTAGATTAATTAATTACACAGCAAATAATCGCGTTATGAAAATGTACTCAAAATTAATTACAATATATATATTTTTTTTTTTATAATAATATTTTTTTTGTATCTCATTCATTCCATAAGCATGTAGAATACACATTTACAGATTTTTTTTTAATATGGTCCATTTGCATGTTCTTGGTATCTGATTCTAGGGACATCTATGAATCTCAGGGAATGTATTCCCAGTGTCAGAAATACTGTGTGCTAGATCCACAAAGAATGGATTGCACGGTGCAAGTTGCACCCTTACTTACAATTCATTATGAATTGAAAATGGGGGACCCTGATGTAAACAAGACGAAAGTCTTTCTCTGGTCTGCATTCCCTTAACAATTGTGTGTATTGAGCCGTACTGTATTGTACCCTCTGTACTGGGCTCTGTTAAGGAAGGACAGGACACTCTCACTGAGAAACATTGCTTTATACTGAAAACTAGGGCTTGCTGGTGTAGCGTCAGCGAAGCGTCGAGAAACGAAGAGGGACAAAGAGGAGGAGTTATCCTGGAGTTCACCGCCGAGGGATCCACCGATCCACCCAGTGCTAAGTACACCATAATCCTATATTTCCCTCCCACACTGCTATTTCTCTACTTCCTCCCTGCCACTCTCGACAATACAATGTGTCTCATACCTATATCCACAATCTGCTCCTCCAGAACTGACTCTACCCATCCACGACAGTTTGCTAGTAACCCGGCTAATCTCTCCTACCCTCCTACAGCCACTAATACACCCGTCACAGTACGGGGAGGCTTATGGAATTGTCAATCAGCAGTCAAGAAAGCTGACTTCATTACTGCCTACGCCCATAGTCTAAATCTGCAGCTCCTGGCTCTAACTGAGACCTGGATAACCCCCAATAACTCATCAACACCTGCAGCATTATCTACAAACTATAACTTCACTCACACACCTCGACCTTCCAGACGGGGTGGAGGCACTGCCCTCATGACATCTCCTTCATGGGCTACAAACGTAACACCACTCCCAGAACTGTCACTCTCCTCTCTCGAATATCATGCAGTATCTGTCTCTAATCCTTTCAATCTCACCATTGTTACACTCTACCGCCCTCCAGGTCCGCTCGATCACTTCACAGATGAGCTGGACATGCTTCTTAGCTCCTTACCGGAAGATGGTACCCCTCTCCTTCTACTGGGCGACTTCAACCTGCCTGACTCATCTCAGTCAGTCATAGTAGTCTCCCTCCTACAATCGTTTGACCTGACTCCCACTGCCATGCCTCCCACCCACAAAGCAGGCAACTCCTTGGATCTCATATTTTCCCGTAACTCCAGCATCATTAACACCACGGTAACTCCCCTACATGTATCTGACCATTCCTTCATATCCTTCTCACTAACTCTCATGCTTAACCGAAAGGTCTTCACCCCAACTCAAACAGTCTCACTCAGACGCAACCTGCCCTCCCTATCCCCCTCCACCCTCTCCTCTGACATACTATCCGCTCTACCTTTGAGTGACACCTTCTCTGCTCTCTCCACAGAGATGGCAACCTCCACCCTCCTTTCAGCCCTGGCAACCTCCTTCGACAAGCTCTGTCCCCTCGTTGAGAAACCTGCCCGCCGTTCCCCACCCAGTCCATGGCTGACAGATCCAGTGAGAGAACAAAGACAGGTCCTGAGAGCAGCTGAAAGGAAGTATAGAAAGTCACGCCTCACTGCTGACATCGACACATATCACAACCTCTTGTTAACATTCTCCAAAACCATCACTAATGCCAAAGCTTCTTTCTTCCACCATAGGATCGAGGCCTCTGCCAAGAATCTTCGCAAACTGCATACTACCATGTCCTCCCTCCTCACTCCCCCCCCACCCCCCCCTCCCTCATCTTTCTCTGCCGAAGACTTTGCGATCTTCTTTGAGGAAAAAGTGGAGAACATCCGCAGCTCCTTCTCCCAACCCCCACCCATTCCAAATGCTGAATCGAGAACCTCATCCTTCACTCTGTCATCTTTCTCTCCCATTACAGAAGCAGAGACCCTGACACTGGTAACGTCGAACCGTCCGACTACTTGCCAGCTGGACCAGCTACCCTCCCCACTCCTCCAGACCATAGCACCAGACATCCTCCCATTCCTAACTGCAACCATCAACTCCTCACTCAACTCGGGGGTGGTCCCCACCTCCCTAAAACAAGCCAGAGTCACGCCGCTCATAAAAAAACCAACCCTGAACCCTACTGTCATAGGCAACTACCGTCCTGTCTCTCTTCTCTCCTTCCTTTCTAAAACACTTGAACGTGCTGTATCCAACCAACTTACTACTTATCTCTTACAGAATGACCTCCTAGACCCTAATCAGTCAGGCTTCAGGACTGGTCACTCCACAGAGACAGCCCTCATTGCGGTCACAGAGGCACTTCACTTAGCAAAAGCGAAAGGCCTCTCCTCTGTCCTGATTCTCCTAGATCTATCTGCAGCCTTCGACACAGTCAACCACCAGATCCTCCTTGCGGCCCTCGCAGGAATGGGAGTGGCTGGCTCTGCGCTGACATGGCTGTCATCATACCTCAATGACCGCTCCTACCAAGTGTCATGGAGAGGGACCCTGTCGGCCACCCGCCCCCTGCGGACGGGTGTCCCCCAGGGCTCGGTTTTAGGACCCCTTCTCTTCTCCCTCTACACTAAATCACTGGGTAACATTATCACGTCTCATGGCTTCTCCTACCATTGTTATGCCGACGATACTCAACTCTTCCTCTCCTTCCCTCCCTCAGATATCCACGTCTCTGTGCGGATCTCGGCCTGTCTGTCCGACATCTCAGCCTGGATGACGTCCAACCACCTCAAACTGAACCTAAGCAAAACAGAATTGCTCCACCTGCCGGCCAAATCCTCCCCCCTAACCGACCTTTCAATCACAGTCGAGAATGCAGCTGTGACTGCGTCCCCGACCGCCAAGAACCTTGGTGTTGTCCTCGACGACCAGTTGAACTTCTCTGCTCACATCGCAGCGACGACCAGAACCTGCCGATTCCTCCTGAGCAACGTCAGAAGGATACGCCCCTTCCTGACAAAAGAAGCCACCCAACTCCTCGTCCAATCAACAGTCATCTCCCGCCTCGACTACTGCAATGCACTGCTCGCTGGCCTCCCGGCCACTGCCACTAAGCCTCTTCAACTCATTCAGAACGCAGCGGCCCGCCTGATCTCAAACCTACCGAAGTCGGCCCATGTCACCCCACTTCTTAGGGACCTGCACTGGCTCCCCATTGCTGCACGAATCCGCTTCAAGGCCCTCGACCTAGCATACCGTGCGGCAAAGGGAACCGCTCCCGCCTACCTCCGGTCAATGGTCTCTAACTACACACCCTCAAGACCCCTACGCTCTGCATCTTCTGGCCGCCTCAGACCTACTCCTATCCAAGCTCCGGGAGGGTCATCAAAGAGAAGTCGCCTATTCTCAGTCCTTGCCCCACAATGGTGGAATGAACTACCCACCCCAGTTAGGACAGCCGAATCACGTCCAATCTTTCGCCGTCGACTAAAGACGCACTTCTTCAACCATTATCTGAATTAAAAAAAAAAAAAAAAAAAAAAAAAAAAATCTAACCCTAACTAACCGTACTGTCATGCACTTGTCCTAATAAACTAACCTACACTGTAGCACTCAACACTTTGATGAACATTGTTGCTCAGCTGATAGAGTTGTGCCCTTCCTGATGGCTTGTCGTACAGAACTTGTAAGTCGCTTTGGATAAAAGCGTCAGCTAAATGACTAAATGTAAATGTAAATGTACCCATTCTGCAATCTGTTAATAACATTTTCATTCAATCAATCAATCTGCGCGGTGATTGATTGAATGAACATTTTATTTTAAGTAAATTGTAATGAACCAAATGAGAATATCAATTTTTTTTTATCTTTGACTGTGAATAACACCATGCTCAAATTGACCAGACCTGACAAATCTAAGCAAATTAATAGATGGAAGATGATTAAACAGAAGGTTTTGTAGATACAGTACTGAATTCTGCCATCTGGACACATGCAATTTGAAATATGATTATAGAATATAGAATATGAGGCATAAAATGGTAATGTGATTAAAATGCGATTAATTAGATTAATTAATTACAAATCCTGTAATTAATTAGATTAATTTTTTTAATCGCCTGACAGCACTAGTCTTTATAGCTATGCTGCCAGGCTGGTCCGCGACCCTCCGTGCTGCGATCACCAGCGGGGAGAATATGCTCACGCGAGCGGCATCGGCTTTGCTCTCACTCGAGTGAGGAGGAGCGGAAGACCGCTGGTTCTCCAACATAAACTGTGTGCACACAGTTTAGTACCCGACAGTTTCGAACCTGTAATAAAAAGCAATAGACAGAGTAAAATAGTGCAGTGCAAAAGAAAATATAATAATAATAAAGACACCAAGACTTGGGGCTAGATCCACAAAGAATGGATTGCGCGGAGCAAGTTGCACCCTTACTTACAATTCATTATGAATTGAAAATGGGGGACCCTGATGTAAACAAGACGAAAGTCTTTCTCTGGTCTGCATCCCCTTAACAATTGTGTGTATTGAGCCGTACTGTATTGTACCAATTCTGCAATCTGTTAATAAAATGTTCATTCAATCAATCACCATGCAGATTGATTGATTGAATGAAAATTTGTATTAACAGATTGCAGAATGGGTACAATACAGTATGGCTCAATACACACAATTGTTAAGGGGATGCAGACCAGAGAAAGACTTTTGTCTCGTTTACACCAGGGTCCCCCATTTTCAATTCATAATGAGTGAGCACCTGGCTGATATATTCTCTCTCTCTCTCTCTCTCTCTCTCTCTCTCTCTCTCTCTCTCTCTCTCTCTCTCTCTCTCTCTCTCTCTCTCTCTCTCACCCCTATCTGTCCTCTCTACTATTATTTATTTTGTATTCTTGTTTTATGATAATACTACTTGTGTAAAGGAATAATAATGAAACAAGTAGAATTTCTTGAAACAAGCAATTATCTGTCAATTACAGTAAGAAATGTTGACATATTTTAAGAGATAATGAGTCCCCCCAAGCTTATTTCTTTTCACTTAAGTATTTAAGTGATAGACATATTAGACACTAACTTGTTCTTTCCCTTTTAGATGACCTGGAATCTACTGGTGTAATCATCATCGGTGTTGTTTTGGTTGTTAGTGCTGTTATTGCCTGCGTTCTCCTAGCACTATACACTGTAAGAAAAAGAAATCTGCAAGAAAACGGTAAATATCTGGCATCAATGGTTTCCAAATACTTACTGTCAAATTACAGTAAAATCAAATACATTTACAGATTACAACCTTTATTTAATGGTTAATATTTTGATAAAAGGTAATTTAGTGTATTTTTATGGCATTTACACTTAAAGTAGAAAAACAAAAGTAATCTAAAATAATACAGTGAATTTCCCGTGATTTTTTTTGTATTTTCTTTTTTTGTATTATTTTTTTAAACAAACACATAAACAAACATGATGACAACACACGATAAGATATACAAGCATTAGTTGATAGTGCACATCCAATGAAATCACATTTTAGTTAATTGTCTTATATAGGATATAGGATGTGTTATCTAAAAACCTACACACATATGCTCCAGCTCGTACCCCCCCCTCCCGGACCCCCCATTGGATAATCCATCCACTTTCCCTCGCTCCTAACCAGACATTACCATTATATGCTAGCTTTTATTTTCTCCACCACTTCTAACCACAATGTCATTTTGGATTTATTGAGACCCAAAATTCTTGCTGTAGATATTTCTTGATAGATCACATCGAGATATGTAATAATCCAGACCTTTCGGCACATTTTCTCCGGTTGGAACCATCGTGATGCTATCAGCTTTTTAGCCACTGTGATACCCGATAAAACCAATCTCTTTAGCTGTGGATGTACTGCACACTCAAAAACATCATTCAGCAGTAATACAGAGGGGTGTACAGGTATATTCCAGGTTAAGAGATTTGATAATTGCTGGGTCACCTCTTTCCAGAATACATTTATTTTTTACAGTGTACTGCTTAGGCATAATACCAACCAAAGGAAAAAACGAAATCTTTCATTGTTGACTCACTTTTCATAAATTTTGTGTGTGTGTTGCAGGAATACTCCAACATGATGTGGCATATTCCCTTCCCCCACCCAGCGAGGGTGAGGAGGGATCTCAAAAGTCTCTGATCAGTGCGTCTGCTCATTTCCACGTTGTGTCTTAATCTAACTTGTACATGGGTACCTTAGTCGTATAGTGTATCTTGTAGACCAAGCCCATTGCAAGTTGCTGTACTCTGTCGTCTACTCTAAGCCATCCTATAGGTTGTCAAAGTGGGCAGGGGTGAGGTGGGTTCTAGGAGTAAGGTCAAGCAGTAGTCTGACCAGTTTGTTTTGAGATGTTTGTAGTCTTGTTTTTAATAATCTGTTCATTTTACTGCTTTATTTCAGACAGGCCCGACAGAGAGGAAGGTTGGGAGAATTCATGGGGGAAAGACATGCGGGAAAGGTCGCTGGGAGTCGAACCCGGGACGTCCGCGTTGCACTGGTGCCCCTGTAGTCTTGCTTTTAGGGCTTTTGAGGTGCTTTAGTACCATGAGGTGCAAGCATAGTCATAGTACCCTTGAATGAGTGCTCCTGTTAAGAGTCTTCAGGGTATTCTTGTTTACCAGAGAGGAGATCCGGTGGGCTGTGTCCTTAGTCAACAAAGGTTTCTCTATTCCGAAACTGCCTGAGGCCCAAGGTCTTGTTGGCATTGACCCATTTGATCCCTCATCAAAACCAACGTCTTCTGTGGGTCAGCAGCAGCAGTCCAGTTACCCGTCATCTCATCTGCCATGTCTCATCAAGTGGTGACTGAAACATAGCATGAGCGACCTCTACTGGTGTATGAAGGAATTCCCATTACTATTTGAAGAACCACTTGAACTCCTCAACGTTTCGCTGGTATACTATTCAAAGAAAAGTTATTG
The DNA here is from genome assembly GCF_963971535.1 of Notolepis coatsorum. Classification (NCBI taxonomy): domain Eukaryota; kingdom Metazoa; phylum Chordata; class Actinopteri; order Aulopiformes; family Paralepididae; genus Notolepis; species Notolepis coatsorum. The sequence goes on along the minus strand of NC_140176.1, from coordinate 71,903,299 downwards.
GTTTCATACCAAATCTAATTAAATGGTTCCAGATTAGAGCCCATGGGTTCTTCAGTGATTTTATATGCATCTGCTGTAGCACCTGAGTGGAGGTGGAGGCTCCTAACACAGAGACTGTTGTGTGCAGACCTTTCTGGAGGCTCCTAACACAGAGACTGTTGTGTGTAGACCTTTCTGGGGGCTCATGACACAGAGACTGTTGTGTGTAGACCTTTCTGGAGGCTCATGACACAGATGTTGTGTGCAGACCTTTCTGGAGGCTCATGACACAGATGTTGTGTGCAGACCTTTCTGGAGGCTCATGACACAGAGACTGTTGTGTGCAGACCTTTCTGGGGGCTCATGACACAGATGTTGTGTGCAGACCTTTCTGGAGGCTCATGACACAGATGTTGTGTGCAGACCTTTCTGGAGGCTCATGACACAGAGACTGTTGTGTGCAGACCTTTCTGGAGGCTCATGACACTGATGTTGTGTGCAGACCTTTCTGGAGGCTCATAACACAGAGACTGTTGTGTGCAGACCTTTCTGGAGGCTCATAACACAGAGACTGTTGTGTGTAGACATTTCTGGAGGCTAATATAATAATTTAGGACCTGCTCAGATGCATGTATGCGATTCGTCTCTGCGATTAACCCATCCCGTCATCCTTCCCCCCCAAGGGCAGCCGGGAGCAGACAGGTGCAACGTGAGCCGCACCAGGGGACCAATCCAAGTGCTCCTGTCCGTCTTCGTCAAGGACGCCACAGCGTTAGCGATCTTGTTGTTGTGCATGTTTTTCCATTGGGTTTATCTTATCGGGGGGCGGGGGGGGGCGGGGGGACCCTTGCGAGCACGGGGAGAACATGCAAACTCCACACAGAAAGGCCTGGGAGATACCCCACCTGGGTAACTGGCATCATGGAAACCTGGTCCCCAAGCGGGAATCGAACCCTGGACCTTCTTGCTGTGAGGCGACAGTGTTAACCACTACACCACCGGCTCATGACACTGATGTTGTGTGCAGACCTTTCTGGAGGCTCATAACACAGAGACTGTTGTGTGCAGACCTTTCTGAAATTTCATCAATGACAAAACTGAGGAAAACAAAAATAAACCATGTGAACTTTGGAAATTACTCAATAATCAACTAGGCTGCAGTAAAAAACTTAAAACCAGGTTCTCAAACATAAACATAAAGACGGACAACACGTTCATCACAGACAAGCTGGATGTAGCCAATTACTTAACAAACATAGTGTTACGAAGGATCAGATTAAACCGAATATATATATTTATTTATGGATATATATTGAATAGTATTTGTATATCGTTTGATATCCCTTGTATATTCCTTGTACATATACACGGAATATCCCTTTAGCCTACTATAGCCCATAATAGTTCATTCTCTTATTGGACAAAGGACCAGGCGCCAGGGGACCAGCCCCTGGCGTCAAGTTCAAAGGTACCGACGAGACATGTCCGTACTAGCCCCGGCTCCGCTCAGGGATACGGCTACCGAAATGAGAGTGGCACTATTTGTTCACCGTGCATATAAATATGGCGCAAGTAAATGTAGAAGTCCCTTACCCTTCTTCCCAACTTAGTAACAGAACGTGAAGCCTCACCCACGATACGACGTGCGGTGAAGTATGGCCTGTTTGGCCTTAGAATAGCATTGAGACCTCGTGCGAATTAATAACTGAATTGTCAGAGTTTGGCACTGTACCGTCGAGTGCGACGTATTTCTATTAAGTTAATAATAGTCTATCGTGTATGGTGCATCGTGCGGTTAGAGTTCTAAAGTGACCAGCATCTCCAACGCTTCCTCGTGTTATCTAGAGTCTTATCCAGGTTGGGCCGACCACATGGCGCTTTCATCCGAGGAGATCTAGGCGAGGACCGAGGGACATGTACACTGGATTACCTACCCGACGACTGCTGAGCCCTATGCGGCTGGAATATATATTTGCTTTGGTACTGTGATTTGTGGAGCGGATAATCGCCGACGCCTGTGAGTGTTGGATTTACCCCCGAGAGGAGTCAAGTTGAGTCGGCGCTCAGAGAGACTGAGGTCGCCTAGCTTCTTCTTCATTGTGGAGCTACAGCCTACAAGAGAACCAAGGTGTATTCATCTGCGGATCAAGAGTCTATTGCACTGTCTTCTGTACTTGAAGTCTCCCTAGATATCGTTGACCAGACGGTCTACTACCGACGGCTCTCCTACCCCCCCTACCGGCTTACAACCGGGAGGACCCCCTCCAGAATATCCCGCTATATCATTACGTGTACCATAGATGTAATTCCCTAAGAGCCAGGTTGTATACTTGCTTCCTGCGTAACCAGAGATTGGACATTCAGTGTTGATTTGCCTACGAGTACTCATTTGCCTTACAAGTGCATTCAAATGATAAATGTAAGATAAATATTCTATGTACCTTTTGCTCCATTAAATATTTGATTATTACCTTTGACTGGAACCGATTTCATTGTGGAAAGTGTTCATCATATTTAGATATCGTGTACTGTATGGCCAGTAGTTAAAGTACATAAAGCGGTAGTGGTTTAATGATACCATACTTATCAATACAGTCAGGGAATTGTACCCCTCAGTTACAATTGGTCCTTCGAGCCGGAGGGTAATTAGTGTAATATTAATATAGTGGTATTAATATTGAAATGGCCTATGATGAACACTCCACGAAACGGTCCTCCTAAAGTAGAACGCCCGCAGCGTAGACGGCAGCCACCTCAGTACTTAGAGGATTACGCTGCCAGTATACTACCTAGCCTTCTACAAACGGTAAACGCGGTAAAAGTAGAAAGTAAAATTATGTCCGACCCTATCAACCAGGATACCCCGACCACAGAGGCCCTAGTGGGTTCTAATGTAACTGACCAAGCTCACGGTGGGGACCAGGAGGGAACTGACACGACTTTACCCCCCGCCAAGACCGAAGAAGTAGTCCCCAGAGAGCTCCGGGAGGAAGACAACCCTCCAGAGATGGAACTCTGCACGGAACAAGATGAGGAGAGCGCCGAGGAGATAGAGCTCCAGGACTCCCCGCAGGAGAACGCATCCCCAACGAGTACTGCCAGGAGCGGATCACCTCAACCAGCGTCTTCCCCCAGCGAGGCGGACATGATGCTGGCACAGGCGTTCCTCGCCAGCCTAGCAGCCTCCACAGAGCGCGATCGGCTCCAAGCACAGACGCTTAGTGAGCGCGAACATTCTACCATGGAAAGAGAACGCATTCAAGCGCAGCAACGGAGCGACGAAGAGCGTATACGTCTGGAGATGAGACGCCTTCAGACGGAAGAGAATATGGCAAGAGACCGGGCCGACACCCAGCGTGCCGCTGCCGGTGCCCAAAGAGAAGCAGAGCGCGACATCGCTCTCACCAAGCGCGAAGCCGAGCGCGACAGACTACAAGCGCAGCTAATGGAGCAGCTGATCGCCAGGGCAACACCCCCTCCCTCCACAAGGGGTTCCAGGGCCTCGTCAAGACACGGGTCAAGGGCACCCTCCCCTAACCGATTAAGCGACCCTGAGCCCGACCACCAGAGAGAGCCTATACCCCCCTCCGAACTCCTTCCCCGACTGGTCCCAGTGAGACCCAGCTACAAGGAAGGAACGGCGTACACCGCGGAGAGGCTAAATAGACGACTACAGGATCTAGATGACCTGACAGAGGAAGAAGAGGGAGAGGAGGAGAGTCAAGCCCGACAGCAGCACAGTACTCCACAGGACCAGGAGGTCCAGTACAGCCCAGGCTATACCCCCGCGGCTCTGCGCTACAGACCCCCGACTCTATTCACGGGTGAGCATGAAGCACGACCAGTCCCGAGGAATAGCACCTGGACCAGCGGGCCATGGTACCCTGCAGGTACCAGCCCACCGAGAGGCGTAAGAGGAGACTCGCCTAGGAGGCCACTCTTCCAACGCTCACCGATGTGCCAGCCATCCACGGCGTCATACATTGGCACACCGACGTTTCCAGACTTCACCCATGAGAACCGAGCACAGTACACGGAGCTACGGATGTGCTTAGAGACAATGATGGTGGATGTAGCTGATGAACGCCACAAGTATGCTATCCTATTGAAGCACCTGAAAGTGCCCAGAGCGCACAACATAGCGCTAGCTTATGCCACCTCTACGACCCCATACACCGCGGCTCTAGCAGCACTAGACCAAAGATATGGACGTATATGGGATTACGTAATACAAGAGATAAGGCATATTGACCGCCTACCCCCAGCAACAGACAATCGCTCACTAGACGACCTGTCTATCAAAGTACAATCCCTGGTAGGGATGCTGGGGGCGCAACGAGAAAAGGGTATGCACGAACTATACGCAAACTCGAATGTCGAGAGGATTTTAGAGAAGCTGCCGCCCGCCCGACAGGAGCGCTTCAGGCGGCAAAGAGACCACCGTGATCCTAACGGTCCCGAGCCATCCCTCCTAGACCTAGCCGACTTCCTGGCGAGAGAAGTCAGCAGCCTACGGTTGGATACGTTCGTGCGGAGCACACCAAGCTCCAGAGAGGGACCTAGGAGAGCAAACGATGGCCGAAGATTGGTGACTGTCATGCACCAATCAGAATCAGTACCGAGCAGCAAGAACCACAGTACCCCCTCGATGAAAGAGAAGTGGAAGATGGTGTGCCCGTACTGCGAAAAGGAACACTGGTTGTCACAATGTGACCTGTTCAAGAAGATGACCGCTGAAGAAGTGAGTCACTGGATAAAGTCCAACAGGCGCTGTTACCGATGTGCGCGCAGTCACATGGCAGCCGAGTGCCGCCTAAAGAAGAGGTGTAGTCGGTGTGACGGAGCCCACCTAGATGTCCTACACGACAGTAACAGAAGAAAGCCTGCACCATCCAGCAGCACAAAGGCAAGTGTTATGTACATTGACCCCGCTAGCAGCGGGGGCGCCCAGGTGCTCTTAAAGGTGGTCCGCGTAACACTGAGTTACCAAGATAAGGTCATGGACACTTACGCCGTCCTTGATGACGGGTCAGAGAAGACCCTCCTCCTCGCGTCCGCTGCGGCCCAGCTGGGGCTGCGGGGGAGCGAAAACCAGATGACGATTCGGACAATAAGAAGAGATCTAAAGACGATAAAGGGCGAGAATGTCTCCTTCACTATCGCAGCAAGCGGGCAGCCAGAGAGACGGTATAGGATTACTAATGCTTTCACCAGCCAAGAAATAGGACTATCGCAGTACACCTACCCCATCGCCAAGCTGATGGATAATTATGTGCACCTGCGTCAACTACCTATCCCGCTCATAGACGGTGCCACCCCGACCCTGCTGATAGGCTCCGACCATGCAGACCTCATAGTCCCGATAGACCGGGTCCATACAGGACCCAGAGGTTGTCCTGCAGCAGTCGAGACCCGCCTAGGATGGACATTACAAGGCCCCCTCGCCAAGTCTCTTAACCGAACAGCAGCCACTAGCTGCCTCCACTCCAGAGTGACAGAAGAAGACACCACTCTCCTGCAGCATGTCGAGAGGCTATGGACACTAGAGACAATGCCCTTTAAGAACGAAAAGAAAGACATTCGTTCTAAGGAAGATATTTACGCTATAGCCCTCCTCAAGCAAGGGACAAAGAGAGTCACAGTCAACAGAGTGATGAGATACGCAACTCCACTCCTGAGGCGAGAGGGAATGCCCACCTTTCACGCCACAAAAGAAGCGGCGGAGCGGTATCTATTGAACACAGAGCGGCGCCTAGCCAAAGACCCCGCTCAAGAGACTGTGTACCGCGCTGAGATTAACAAGCTAATCACAGCGGGACACATAAAGAAAATTGACATTAAAGAGGCCGATCAGACGACCGAATCATGGTACGTGCCGCACCACAAGGTCCACCACAACGGCAAGGATCGTATTGTGTTTAACTGCAGCTACCAGATCGGATCACAAAATCTGAATAAAGAGCTCTTGCCCGGCCCAACACTCGGCCCCTCTCTACTAGGCGTGCTACTACGCTTCCGCCAGGACAAGGTGGCTATCAGCGGCGACATCAAAGGGATGTTCCTGCAGGTGAGACTAGTGGAGGAGGACAAGCCCCTGCTGCGGTTCCTATGGAGAGAGAGGATCGGAGATGAGCACCCAGCCATCTATCAATGGGAAGTCCTCCCTTTCGGAACCACATGCAGCCCATGCTGTGCTACGTTTTGCACTACAAAAACACGTCGCAGAGGACCCAGCAGCAGATGAAGAGGTCCGACAAAGTGCGACAAATAGTTTCTACGTGGACAACTGTTTACAAAGCGTCTCGACGCCAGAAGAAGCCGAGGCTCTTCTACTCAAGCTCCGCGCCTCCCTGATCAAAGGCGGCTTTGATCTCAGGCAGTGGACCCGCAAGTATTGCGCAGCCTCTCCCCCGAGGACAAGGCAGCGAGCAGCGACACCTGGATGGCGACCATCCCAGGAGAAGCCCAAGAAATGACACTAGGACTAGTCTGGCGCTTCAAAACAGACTCGCTCCATTATAGACACAAACCCCTGACCAAGGAGCAGGGAAGGTCGACGGCAATACCGACCACCAGACGGAGTGTATACAGAACACTCGCCAGACAATATGACCCGTTGGGATGTATTCTACCTTACACCACCAGGGCAAAGATGATTGTAAGAGCGCTATGGGACAAGGACCAGGGCTGGGACGATCCCATACCCGAACACCTTGCATCCACATGGAGAGAGTGGGAGACGGAACTCCGCTCACTCCCAGGTGTTAACATACGCCGCAGCTACTTCCCACCCACAGTGAGGCCAGAGACATGCAAGATGGACCTGCACGTATTCAGCGACGCCTCCGAAGTAGCCTACGGTTCGGTGGCCTACTTGCATGCCCGAGAGGAGGGAGGAGAAATACATACTGCTTTCATCCTGGCTCGCTCAAGAATAGCCCCACGAAAGCAACAATCTATCCCGCGTCTAGAGCTCTGCGCAGCCCTAGCAGGAGCGCAGCTCGCCACGTTAATCCAACGTGAACTCACCATCCCGGTGCAAAGAACAATCTTGTGGTCAGACTCCACGACAGTACTCACATGGATCCGGTCTGATTCGTGCAGATACAAGGTCTTCGTGGGAGTCAGAGTCACCGAGATTCAAGAGTTAACAGAAGTAGCGAGCTGGAGGTATGTGGACACCAAACACAACCCAGCTGACGTCATCACCCGGGGAATGTCCCTGGATGACCTCACCCGTCACAACCTCTACAGTGACGGACCAGAGTTTCTCAAGCTCCCCGAAGAAGAGTGGCCTACACCCACCCCACGGGAGGCGAGTAAAGAGGAGGCCGAAAACAAGAAACCTATGTTCTGTGGATTGAACACACTCGTCTCCACAGACCCCGACATAGACGATTGCCTCACCCTACAGAGTGCGCAGCTAAAGACATTTCTGTGGCACCACCCAGAGGTTCAGCCCACGACTGACATTTCAGCAGCTGACTACGAAGAAGCAGAACTTCTTCTACTACAACGAGCCCAGAGAGACTCGTTCCCCGATGAGCTAGACTGTCTACAGGGAGCAAAGCCCGTCCCATCAGACAGCAGACTGCTACACCTAGCCCCCGAGAGCGACGCCCATAGTCTCATCAGAGTGGGTGGTCGTCTGCGGAGAGCCCCAGACTTACCGGATGACGTCAAGTACCCGATAGTCTTGAACAGCCGACACAAGGTCACAGAGCTGATCATAAAGAAATACGACGAGGATGTGCACCACGCAGGGGCAGAGAGAGTCTTCGCGGAGATCAGACGTCGTTATTGGATACTGCAAGGGAGAGAAGCAGTGCGGCGCTTCCAGCGAACCTGTCTAGACTGTCGTAAGTGGCGAGCCCAGCCCAGTATACCCCGGATGGCTGACCTACCTCCCTGTCGCCTCCGACTCGGCGACAAGCCTTTTCACTCCACCGGTATGGACTGTTTCGGCCCGCTGTATATAAAGAAAGGAAGAGGAACCGAGAAGCGGTGGGGTATTGTATTCAAATGCATGACCACCAGAGCGATACATATCGAACTCCTTCCAACCATGAGCACAGACTCATTCCTTATGGCCTTCCGAAGATTCACATCACGGAAAGGAAAACCGTCTACATTATTGTCTGATCACGGGACAAACTTCAAAGGCGGAGAAAGAGAGCTGAGAGAGAGCTTCCAAGCTATGGGCCCAGAACTTAAGACCCACCTCGCTCCATCCCAGATTGACTTCCAGTTTAATCCCCCGAACGCACCTCACTTCGGTGGAACTTGGGAACGAGAAGTACGTTCCATAAAGACAGCCCTGTACGCCGTGCTTGGGGCCCAGACCGTGGCGGAAGAAGTCTTAATGACAGTCCTCACGGAGATTGAGGGAGTATTGAACTCAAAGCCCCTCGGTTACGTCTCAAGTGATGTAGCAGATGTCGACCCAGTCACCCCCAACACACTCTTGATGGGGCGGCTGGACCCCGCGCTACCCCAGACAATGTACAGGCCTGAAGAAGCGAACGGCCGAAGAATGTGGAGGTACAGTCAAGTATTGGCTGACAAGTCTTGGAACAGCTTCCTACTCCACTACCTACCGTCTCTACAGACCCGCCAGAAATGGGTGAAAGAGAGAGACAATTTGACAGAAGGAACAGTCGTCATGATTATCGACCAGTCACTACCCCGAGCTATGTGGCCGGCTGGCCGCGTAAGCAAAGTGATCACCGGTGCCGATGGAAAGGTCCGAGCAGCTGAAGTGCTCGTCCAAGGGCGGACCTACACCCGACCCGTGGCGAGGCTAATAGAACTGCCAAGGCTCCCCGATACTATCGATGACGACCATGACCCCATGACTTTGTGAACTGACTGACCCTCACAGCGGACATTGAGTAGTGGACAGTGCGGTTAATCTGTCTCTGCTTAGCTAATTAGGTGGGACTAATTAGGGGGCGGCTGTTACGAAGGATCAGATTAAACCGAATATATATATTTATTTATGGATATATATTGAATAGTATTTGTATATCGTTTGATATCCCTTGTATATTCCTTGTACATATACACGGAATATCCCTTTAGCCTACTATAGCCCATAATAGTTCATTCTCTTATTGGACAAAGGACCAGGCGCCAGGGGACCAGCCCCTGGCGTCAAGTTCAAAGGTACCGACGAGACATGTCCGTACTAGCCCCGGCTCCGCTCAGGGATACGGCTACCGAAATGAGAGTGGCACTATTTGTTCACCGTGCATATAAATATGGCGCAAGTAAATGTAGAAGTCCCTTACCCTTCTTCCCAACTTAGTAACAGAACGTGAAGCCTCACCCACGATACGACGTGCGGTGAAGTATGGCCTGTTTGGCCTTAGAATAGCATTGAGACCTCGTGCGAATTAATAACTGAATTGTCAGAGTTTGGCACTGTACCGTCGAGTGCGACGTATTTCTATTAAGTTAATAATAGTCTATCGTGTATGGTGCATCGTGCGGTTAGAGTTCTAAAGTGACCAGCATCTCCAACGCTTCCTCGTGTTATCTAGAGTCTTATCCAGGTTGGGCCGACCACATGGCGCTTTCATCCGAGGAGATCTAGGCGAGGACCGAGGGACATGTACACTGGATTACCTACCCGACGACTGCTGAGCCCTATGCGGCTGGAATATATATTTGCTTTGGTACTGTGATTTGTGGAGCGGATAATCGCCGACGCCTGTGAGTGTTGGATTTACCCCCGAGAGGAGTCAAGTTGAGTCGGCGCTCAGAGAGACTGAGGTCGCCTAGCTTCTTCTTCATTGTGGAGCTACAGCCTACAAGAGAACCAAGGTGTATTCATCTGCGGATCAAGACTTCTGTACTTGAAGTCTCCCTAGATATCGTTGACCAGACGGTCTACTACCGACGGCTCTCCTACCCCCCCTACCGGCTTACAACCGGGAGGACCCCCTCCAGAATATCCCGCTATATCATTACGTGTACCATAGATGTAATTCCCTAAGAGCCAGGTTGTATACTTGCTTCCTGCGTAACCAGAGATTGGACATTCAGTGTTGATTTGCCTACGAGTACTCATTTGCCTTACAAGTGCATTCAAATGATAAATGTAAGATAAATATTCTATGTACCTTTTGCTCCATTAAATATTTGATTATTACCTTTGACTGGAACCGATTTCATTGTGGAAAGTGTTCATCATATTTAGATATCGTGTACTGTATGGCCAGTAGTTAAAGTACATAAAGCGGTAGTGGTTTAATGATACCATACTTATCAATACAGTCAGGGAATTGTACCCCTCAGTTACACATAGCCACAACACTGGTAAACAAACTACCCTCCCACTCAGGGCATTATGGGGTAGAACACATAGTAGCATACTACAAGAACCTAGGGGTCCACAAAGATGACTTCAAACTGGAAATGGTAACTACAGATGAGGTACTCAAAAAACTGAGCACCCTCCAACCAAACAAGGCCACTGGCCATGACAACATCCCCTCCAAATTCCTCAGAGACTCAGCAGCCACCATCACCCCAGTCATCACACACATAATAAACCTCTCCATAAAACAGGGACACGTCCCCAAGGACTTCAAAATTGCGAGAGTAACACCCCTGCACAAAAAGGGCAGCAAATTAGACCCAGGCAACTACCGCCCTGTTTCTATCCTTACATCCATCTCGAAAGTCATGGAAAAAATAGTATACGAACAGGTCGAAAAGTACCTCGCGGAAAAAAATCGAATCTACGAATTCCAATCTGGCTACAGAACATCCCACTCCACTGACACATGCCTTCTCTATTTGAACGACCACATCAAACAAGAGGTGGACGCGGGGCAAATACTGCGGCATGGTCATGCTGGACCTACAAATGGCCTTCGACACTGTCAATCACACCATTCTGATTGACAAGCTAAAAGCAATTGGTTTTGATAGTCTATCAGTGAGCTGGATACAATCCTACCTGGAGGGGAGAGAACAGATGGTGGAGGTAAACGGTACCCCCCCCCCCCCCCCCTCCCAGTGAGCTGTGGTGTTCCACAAGGAAGCATACTAGGACCGCTACTGTTCCTAATTTATGCAAATGACATGTCGTCAGCTTGTGACTGCAACCTGTTCCTGTTTGCGGACGACTCAGCCCTGCTGGTCTCTGACAAGAACAAGTTACAGGTTGAAAAAACCCTCAGCTCGGAACTAGGCAAAATCTGCATATGGCTCGCCGATAACAAACTATCATTACACATGGGCAAAACAGAGTCCATTCTCTTCGGTTCAAATAACAAACTCAGCAAGACCGACGGCTTCTCAGTTACAGTGGGTGACAATATTGTCACAAGGAAAGATGAAATTACCTACGTGGGCTAATCTTTCCTGTGACAAAATGGCATCCAATGTAATAAAAAAAGTCAACCAACAAACTCGATTCTTGTACCGGATCTCCTCTCTGGTAAACAAGAATACCCTGAAGACTCTGGCAGGAGCACCACTCATTCAAGGGTACTAGGACTATGCTTGCACCTCATGGTACCAAAGCACCTCAAAGGCACTAAAAACCAAATTACAAACATCTCAAAACAAACTAGTCAGACTACTGCTTGACCTGACTCCTAGAACCCACCTCACCCCTGCCCACTTTGACAACCTAGGATGGCTTAGAGTAGACGACAGAGTACAGAAACTTGCAATGGGCCTGGTCTACAAGATACACTACACGACCAAGGTACCCATGTACATGTCAAAATACTTCCCAAAGGTCAGTGAATACCACGATCACAACACCAGAGGGAGCTCCACAAATCATGTCAAACCCAGATTCGGCTCAAACAAGGGACTAAACACGTTTCGCAATTATGCCACATCAATGTGGAACGCCCTACCCAAAGCTGTAAAGGAATGTGAATCACTACCCACTTTCAAAGAACACCTACGGGAGACTGCAATTCGAAACTGGCCCCTACAAATGGCCTAACCCAGTTGTATAGTAAATGACCAAGTATGGCTTTGTCAATATTCCAATGTACAATGTACAGTGTCCCCCACCCACCCCACCCCACCTCCAATGTAGAGTCCCCCACCCAACCCCACCTACCCAACCTCCTCCAATGTAGTTTCTACGTCAAATGTATATACACTCTCTTCTGGACACTTTTTGTATCACAAACAGTACTGTATTTGCAAATCTGGTATGTCATAAATGTATAGATGTAGCAGTACTGTCTATCTGTATGTTGTGTGTCATATATGTTATGATGAGTTGAAAAAAAATGGGGGACCCTGATGTAAACAAGACGAAAGTCTTTCTCTGGTCTGCATCCCCTTAACAATTGTATGTATTGAGCTGTACTTTACTGTACCCATTCTGCAATCTGTTAATAAACTTTTCAATCAATCAATCAATCAATTCTGGAGGCTCATAACACTGATGTTGTGTGCAGACCTTTCTGAAGGCTCATAACACAGAGACTGTTGTGTGCAGACCTTTCTGGAGGCTCATGACACTGATGTTGTGTGCAGACCTTTCTGGAGGCAGTGGCAAACAAAACATGAGCTGTGTTGAACTATACAGGTAGCCTCTTTGTAGTGGTGTGCACCTGGTACACAAGATAGGGATTCCATGCTTTTTGCCTAGTGCAGCAATCAATTGGGACCTTCTGACTGAGCCCAATATACAAGTTTTAAAGATAATATTTAATAAAGATAGTCTATTTTTTTTTGTAACTGCCTGTTCTAAGGCAGGGGTTCTCAACGTTTTAATGACTGAGGGCCAATTCAGGGACCCAACAATGGGTCGAGGGCTGCCCCAAGAAAAAAACGTAATGTACCTGCAATGATGATAGTGATGATGGCTAAAGTTGAAAAGATGAGCAAAGTGGAATCCTTGGCTACATCAACCTACGCCAAATGTATGAAAAGTAAGTACATTTTATTTTAACTACAGTAAAAAAAAAGATAATGTTCGTCAAAATACGTAAAAAAAAATAAAAAATCACCACAGGCGTGGCATTCCCGTCGCCGTGCATGACGGTGTGAGTGGCACGCAGGCTGTTTGTGTTTTCCTTCGGTCATGACATGCTTCATCAGGGGGTGTGTCTTGGATGGGGATATGGTGGGGATTGATATGTGGGGTGTTTGGGGGACTGGCTGTTCCGGGGGGGTTCACATGCCTTCGAGCAACACTGTACTTATTGTACTTATTTTATGCATATTCTTATATCTGCACATTCATGTTGAACTACTTTTATTGTCTTTTATACCTATTCTTATGTCTGCAATCTATGCATTGTTTTTATTCTGTCAACTGTATGCTGATTTTATGCCTATGTTCATTTTATACTATTTGCTGTGAGGCACTTTGGGCTCTGGTCCATGTGTGAAAGGTGCTATATATATATAGTTATTCATATTTATTATTATATTGTAAGAAATGTATGCATTGAAATGTATTTAAGTCTTGACGACATTGAAAATTAGGGTGACCTTAATTGTCCTTTGAGAATAAATAAAGGTTTGAATGAATGAACTACATTGAAATTACATTTCAATCCGAGTCTGGAATCTCATAGTGTTACACACACAGGTACAACTGAACTGACACTGAGCAAAGTGTAGGCGTGTTCGATTTAGGGACTAGGGCAAGTGAATTGGGGTGCAGTTCGGTAGAAAATAGTTAATTCATTAAACCACTCACAACAAGTTCTGTGGCATATCTTGAGTAACCAGGTCATGATTTCTGGAAAGAGACATTGCTGAGTTTTTCAAATGTATTTTTCCCACAAACTCTATTGTATCGGAGTGACGGTAGACATTTGCACAGCAGATATCTCCAAAACTAGGTCGAATCACACCAGAAATATCTGGATGGATAGATAGCACTCCAGGTAATGGGGTAAATGTTTTTTTTAATTTTTATTATATATTTTTTTAAAGAGGATCTGCCCCTTTAAATCTTGACTGTCAACGTGTGACATCTGGTCACCCTATCTCTGAGCCATATTTGCAAAATGTCAAATTGAAGGTGTTTTCAACCAAGGGTTGCGACTAGTGGAATATTACTTCTGCAGTCAATTATCCTACATCTGTGTCAAGTGACATTATTTGGGCTGCTCAAACACTGGTTTCATAGTATTCCACTCTAGGAAGGAACACATCTAGTGACACTCATCTTACATTTACATTTCACTTCCTTCCATTACATCCTTGGAGTGGTGTGTTCAGTCATGTGAATTCCATTCCATTCACATATGAATCGATCAAATAAAAACAAATGGATTCACAAATTTCAAAAGTATATATAAATTTTTTTTGGTTGTGTTTGAGATCTATTACACTGACTAAGTCAAATGAGAAAAGTAACCCAGAACAGCAATCTAGATTCAAATATATGCATGTATTGAATAGATCTTTAATTTAATTTAAAAAAATCTGAATCGAATTGAAACGTTAGATTCCCAAAATGCTGCACCTCTAGCAGATATATTTAAAGGGGAACTATTTTACTATTTCTTTCACTATTTGGGCAATTTTACACAATTCCTGTGAGTCTATGGAACACATCTGTACATATTTTTTTTTTTAAATGCATTGTTTTGGGGCGGCTGAGTGGCACAGTGGGCAAGGCGCTCGCCACTAACGCAGGAGATGCTGGTATCGAGCCCAGCTCTCGGTGTTGCTACCGGCTTGGCCGGCCGTCATACTAACCCAATTGGCAGTGTTAGAGGGTGGGAAAGCCGGTGGGTGGGGATTGGACGTTGTGGACAGCGACTCCTACAGGTCGGTTGGGTGACGCCGGCGGAAACAGGAAGTATCGGGGGCAGCGTGAGCCTCCCACGCGTTACTTTTCGCCACTGAGTTCGAGCTGCTGCGGTGAAAAGATGCGACAGGCTGCCTCCTTGTGTACCGGAGGGGACACGTGATGCAAGGCTTCTATCCTCACTACAGCCGACCAGTGGGAGGCATAGTCTAGCAACGTTCAAGACAGGAGAGGGAAGAATTGGAAATACTTTTATTTGTATTTCTAATCAAGTACTGTACAGCACCACTTTCTGCACTTCAAGATTCCAAGCTGTTTTTGGCTGGGCTCCGCCCATACTCACAATGCGCTGTATGACAGTCCGCCACAGTCTGCATTGGCAGACAGAGAGAGAGATAGAGAAATAGAGAGGAAGAATAATTAATTTTGCCGCGGGGGGGGGGGGCATAATCCCACAGGACAATGAATTGGTGATGACAAATGACAATATATACCCCAGTGAATATTATTGCACGGATCGGAATACGCGTGGGAGTGTGCGTGTGCGCTAGGGCTGGACGATTTTGGGAAATAATCTAATTGCGATTTTTCTGACAGATATTGTGATTGCGATTACATTTGCGATTATATATATATATTTTTTAAGGAATCGATACCGGTACCCAACGGTACTGTACCTTTTTTTCTGTACTTTACTCTCCCTCTCTGAAGTCTAAACTTCACAACACACAATCTAAAACCCCTTACCTCCCTCTCCCAAACCGTTCCTACAACAATTTTTTTTATGTTGCATGATCATGTATATTTATTTTGTATTATAATCTTTTTTATGTTTAAATATCAACACTATCTGGCAATCCTCAGTAAATACTATCAAACTCCTCTGATGTCAGACCAGATATGAGACGTGTGCACAACTGCACACACACAGAAAAGGAGAATGACTTAAATGATTTTAGAATACTTCAGCTAATGAAGTAAAATGTTTATTATCATCAACTATCCAGTTCGTTTTTGTAGTTCAACATTTTTCTACTTAAACATTAATTGAACCAGTAGAGAGAGAGAGAGACGGGCTGCTATGCGCTATGATATTTTGCAACAGGTTGACGTGACGTGAGTGCTGATAGAGAGAGAGAGCAGAGAACGAGCGGGCGAGAGAGAGAGAGAGAGAGAGAGAGGGAGAGACAGATAGAGAGGAGAGATGCTCCGAGAGTGCACGTGTTTCCCCACACACACACGCAGTCGGGAGTGTGTGTAAATGATCCGAGACGACTCAAGTCTCGAGCACCATATGAGAGCCTCTCTCTATCTGCCTGTCTCTCCCTCGCTCTCTCACTCGCTCGTTCTCTCTCTCGCTCTCTATCAGCACTCACGTCACGTCAACCTGTTTGAGGAAGTGTCAGTGACAGGGAAACCGCTTTCGCATTATTTCCACTCGCTCAGTTGTTGAGAGAATTGTTGATTGTGGGCGGTGGCTACAACCACAGAAGGAGCTGAGGTATGCAGATCAGAATCCTTACACGTCACAGGTACACGCTAAATTCAGAATGGCTTAGTTCACTGGGGGAGGACCTTGTCTCATCTGAACTGGAGGACTGCGCAAAAGATTGAATTTGCGACATAATATTATACAGTGTTGATACAACCCCACATTGCTAGAAAAACACTGGAAAAGGCAATTTATAAGAGTTCCCCTTTAAATTATGTTTAGATGATTTTAAATAGTTATATTATGTTTTTATTTTCCTTTTTGTCACTAAATGTAATTTTGTTTCATAAAGAGACCGAAATGAAAATAAAGGTAAAATAAAAAACTTTTTTCACAAAGAGTAAATATTTATTCAAAGTACACAAAGAGTACATTTAACAACAAGTCAATACTTTGTCAGGTACACAAGTTATATTAGACAAAGGAAAACGCACAAAACTATCTAAAAAGAATGTATTACCGTCGAACAAAAACACACAAGATTCGTACAAGGAGGAGCTGGAAATGGGATAGGTTAGGGCAGGTGGTGACTGTTTAGGATTGTTGTCTGGTGTGTTTGTGTGTGTGTTTGTGTGTTAATTAGGGAGGTAGCGAAGGTTGTCATCACTATAGTTATAGGGATCTCCCTCGAAAGGCAAGGCTGGAGGATGGTTGTAGATGCCCATGAGGAAGATGACAATGGTGCCCATAGTCATCACCGGGGTAACCACGAACAGACACAGGCGGTCCACCGTACGGGCTATGCCACTCCAGTTATCCTTCTCCTGTGGGGGGGGGGGAGCGAGAGAGAGAATTAGGAAGGAAGATACAAGGCTGCATTCATATAGTGTTCACTATATCAGACAAACAAGTGTCCAACCAAGGAATAGCATGTGAACGGCCAGTGAGGGTCAACCACTAAATTGTTCTGTCCTGTGCCTACCTAGCGTCCACATGCTTAGTGTACTAGTGTCATACCAAGTATGGCTAGGGATGCGCCCTGATCGACGAATCAAAGCGCTGGTGCGCCTAGAGTATGAAAGGCAAAGGACTGCAGACTGTCCGTTCGCATTGTTTTTGGTGGACCTCTTAACCCTTTCACTACCACTACAAAGGGTTAACCCTCTCACTAACACACTACATAAGGTTAATCTTTTTGTAGGAGCCAATTTAGGAATTGGTTCATTAATATGTCCTATATTCATGTTTTGATATTTTAATTTGATAATACCGGTAGCTTAATAGTCTATAGTTTAAAAAGATTTGTCATGATTTCATGATTTGATAAGACTTTGTTTGTTTAAAAAGATACAATGAGACAGTATGTGATCAAATATTTCTTTATTTTGATAGACCGGAAATGTCATGTGACTACTTATATCAGCTGGGTAAAAGGCAGCTAGAGTTTTGTGAATGGAACCAGCGTAGATAGTAGCGGCATAGTTTTTGACCGTGCGACGAGCGATTTGACATGTTATGTTTTTCTTTTATTTATTAAATTGTAAACTATACACGTGGTCCTGTCGTTCGCGTTCAAGACTCCCGTTATTCACCTACTCTGGCTTCAATGGTGTGCGAAACTCACAGACGTCTGGATATTACACCTACACCTTTCACTACCAGACTACATAAGGTTAACCCTTTCCCTACCACACTACATAAGGTTAACCCTTCCCCTACCACACTACATAAGGTTAACCCTTTCCCTACCATACTACATAGGGTTAACCCTTTCACTACCACACTACAGAAGGTTAACCCTTTCACTAACACACTACAAGGGGTTAACACTTTCACTACCATACTACAGAAGGTTAACCTTTTCACTATACACTACAAAGGGTTAAAGGATCATACCAGTATAATCTTGACTTCTCCCAATTAACTCAATCAGCGCCAGGGGTCGGGGCGCCAGGGGGGCGCTAGAACGCCATCGCTTTAATCAATGGGGAGACTGTGAAATTTGCGAGTGCTTAAAATATATCTTATATTATAGCTATGGGTCTAATACACCCGTCGATTGTCAGTGAGTTGCTTCCAGTCAACATGTACGAAACAGATTGTTTTCTCATCGGTACATTTCAGTTTTATACCGTTTTGAATATGAGTATAGTTTGTGATTCTTAGTAATCCCAGGAAAAGACGCGATAATAGCGTTTTAGTGGAATACATTTATCACGTTGTCATTTTTCGCCTGATTATCGAATCTTCCTGAAATCAATGCTAGATTATCATTATTATGTCTCCTCGTGCATACATGACCCATTCCCAATGATAACATCAGGCTGGATGGATGAAATGAATGGATATAGCTAATAAAAGAAATAACGATTAAAACCAGAGTTTTCTCGAGATTGGCGCTGAACGGTTGGCGAGTTAACCCGACTTTTCTCGTGACTGGCGCTGAATGAGTTAAGAGTTTGCCCCCATCTTTAATAAATGTTGTGTTTGTAGGTGAATACGGTGTGTTTTAGCTGATATCAGCTTAGCTTACTAAACGCGATTCACACTGCCACTGATATTGAAGAGTGGCAAATACTCCATGAGACTTGAAAGTTGTTTGAAAGTTAGTAGGTGTAGGTAATAAAACCACTGTACTGTTATATTTTCGTTACACTCTGCTAGAAGTCCCGCACGTCAAACTTCCGCATCCAATTGGGTGCGCTTGTTATTAACTCAGAGTAATACAGTAACATTAGTGAAAATACACAACACAGTGATTTCCACACAGTCATTTAAAGGTGACATGCATTATAAATGTCATTTTTCAGTCTCTAGCATTGTATTATAGTAATAGGAGTTAGTATCAATGTGTTTTAGTGTCTAAATACCATATTGGCGGATTGCTCTGATTCAACTCAGATAATTTCCTGCTCCAGTAAATTAGGCCATCCTGATTTGAAGGCCTGAATGATGTTACTCAGGCTCTGGGTAGCAGACAGCGATGTGATTGGCTCTGTGGTTGTAGCTAATGCCCGCCCACATTCTACCTAGACTGACTGTACACAGCGAGTGGAAACCACTTCCTCATACTCTGCATGCACTCTGGAGGGAGAGAGAGAGAGATAGAGAGCACTTGGGGGGGGGGGGGGGGGGGGGGGGGGGGGGGGGACCTGCCGCGCGGCACACACCCGCAAACGGGAGATTGAAAGAAAGAAAAAAAGAAAGAGAGAGGGAGGAAGGGAGGCCCCCCCCCCCACAAGCTGCCGCGCAGCACACCCGAGAGGGAGAGAAAGGAAGAGAGAGGGAGGGAGGGAGAGAGGGGGCCTTGTCAATAACGGCCTGTCTTTCTGTCTTTCTCTCTCTCTCTCTCCCTCCCTCTCCCACCCCCTCCCTCCCTCTCTCTCTCTATCTCTCTCTGTCTACCAGTCACAGACTGTGTGGACTGACTGTCACTCAAAGTGCTTATGGGCGGAGCCAGGCCATAACAGCCTGAAATCTTGAAGCTGAAAAATTATGGTTTTGAGTACTTGATTAGAAATATAAAACAATGCATTTTTTTGAAAAAAACCTTACAGATGTCTTCAATAGACTAACAGGAATTGTGTAAAGTTGCCCAAATAGTGCTAGGAATAGCAACGCATGTCCCCTTTAATTCAGATAAACAATGGCAGAAAGTCAGAGAAAATCTTGATACCCAAGTTGCTGAATTGTGATGTTATGCCCTTTCATTGGCAGAGCCTTTGACTAGTTAAGCCACAATCAAAATCAACAGTGGAGAATCACATTATTTTTATTATTGTGCAGGAGAAAACAATATCATTAACGTGTTAAATAATAGTGGCCTAAAGCCATAGTTTCTGTGTTTCAAGATAATAAAAAAAAAGGGAAAAAAATGTATGACTTGATTACCTCTCTCTGTCCCTGCCTCTCACCTCATTGTAAACGCTCTTGTCATGCATGTGTTTAATGATGTAGTTGGCCCTCTCACCTCGTTGTAATCGTTCTTGTCGTGCATGTGTTTAATGATGTAGTTGGCCCTCTCACCTCGTTGTAATCGTTCTTGTCGTGCATGTGTTTAATGATGTAGTTGGCCCTCTCACCTCGTTGTAATCGTTCTTGTCGTGCATGTGTTTAATGATGTAGTTGGCCCTCTCACCTCGTTGTAATCGTTCTTGTCGTGCATGTGTTTAAAGGGGAACTATCTTATAAATGGCCTTTTTGAGCATTGTTTCCTAGCTATGTGAACTTATATTAATATGATCTATGTCTCAAAATTCTCATATTGGCGCATTCTTCCAATTCTCCTCTCACAATATTCACCCTCACTGAACTGAGTCGTTTGAAAATGTGCCTATATGTGATGTCATATAGTCACTGCTGCATGTTAATGTTCAGGAGAAGACGACGCTCCGCAGTGGTTTAGGAGCCGCCCTGCAGCCCAGGCTCAAAACAGCTCGAAATCTTGAGGTAGAAAAATGCTGTTTTTGAGGACTTGATTAGAAATACAAAACAATGAATAAAAAAAATATATATATTACAGAGGTGTTCCATAGACTCACAGGAATTGTGTAAAAGTGCCCAAATAGTGAAAGAAATAGTAAAATAGTTCCCCTTTAATGATGTAGTTGGCCCTCTCACCTCGTTGTAATCGTTCTTGTCGTGCATGTGTTTAATGATGTAGTTGGCCCTCTCACCTCGTTGTAATCGTTCTTGTCGTGCATGTGTTTAATGATGTAGTTGGCCCTCTCACCTCGTTGTAATCGTTCTTGTCGTGCATGTGTTTAATGATGTAGTTGGCCCTCTCACCTCGTTGTAATCGTTCTTGTCGTGCATGTGTTTAATGATGTAGTTGGCCCCGTCCACAGCAGGCTTCATCTCAGCGTACAGTTGGTCCGTTGCATCTCCGTCTGTTGGGGGCTTCATTGCTGCACATGCACACACAAATACACACTTATCAAATCAAAACTGCAAGAAGGGTATGTTGAATGAGAGAGATAGAGATAGAGAGAGAGAGATCTATGAACAGTTCAGTACCAGCGGCGGGCGTAGTTCGTGTAGTCAGCCCGTGCCTCTCGGACTGTTTCTCAAACATCAGCTCGCTGCGTGATTTGACACTGTAGTACTCCTCTGCCTTAGCGATGTAGCCCACCGAGCTGGATCGCCGTGGTAACGCCCCCGCCCAGCTTGGCTCTGACTCAGTAGGGCGGGACATAAGCAGGAAGCGTGGCAACCGTTCAAGGAAGAACTAGAAAACAGAATGTTACCACTTAAGAGACAATACAAGAGTGGAGTAGAGTAGCAACAATCAACAATGCCGGCAAGTATGAAGATTGTGATCAGTGTGAGCAAGGTTTTGTATGTAAATCTAGTTAGAATATGAATAATGTTGGAAAATGGGTGGTAATGTTTTTATTTAAGTACGCTTATCTTCTGTTGGTAGCTCACCTGGCTCAGACTGCAACGACAATTACTCAGTAATTATTAGAATGACCAGATTTCACACAATCTATACAATCTACAGAACACTGTTCTCAACATGATCTTTTAATCTCCAAATATGACAGAATGCTGATAATCAACACTTCACCTTTTCATCGCCGGCATGGATGAGGAATTACATTTCCACATTCATTAACCGTACTGACCTAAATCATGAGGAAATTGAAACTGTATGGATTGAAATTCTATTTGAAAGGGCTAAATCTGTTCTAGTCGGCACAATTTACAGACCACCAGAACAAAGTGGCTTTTATGATACTCTGGATGTGTGTTTAGCTGGAGCTGAGGATGTAGAAAAACTTCGTATTGGGGATTGGAACACGGATATGCAACATAAGGAAGCACCCGTCTCCAAATCCTTCAGTAGGTTTTCTGATCTGCACAGCCTCAGCCAGCTAATCACACAACCCACACGAGTGTGTGACTCAACACAGACTACCATTGATCTCATTCTGACCTCTGACAAGTCCAAGATCTCCAATAAAGGGGTTATAGCATGCGGGTTAAGCGATCATTATATGATTTTCTGTACCCACAAAAAGCTAAAGCAGTGAACTCCAAGCCCAAGGACACTGGCCATGACAATATCCCCTCCAAATTCCTCAGAGACTCAGCAGCCGCCATCACCCCAGTCATCACACACATAGTAAACGTCTCCATAAAACAGGGACACGTCCCCAAGGACTTCAAAATTGCGAGAGTGACCCCTGCACAAAAAGGGCAGCAAATTGGACCCAGGCAACTACCGCCCTGTTTCTATTCTTACCTCCATCTCGAAAGTCATGGACATTTTTGTATACGAACAGGTCGAAAAGTACCTTGCGGAAATTTACTAATTCCAATGTGGCTTCAGAACATCCCACTCCACTGACACATGCCTTCTATATTTGAACGACCACATCAAACAAGAGGTGGACGCAGGCAAATACTGTGGCATGGTCATGCTGGACCTCCAAAAGGCCTTCGACACTGTCAATCACTCCATTCTGATTGACAAGCTAAAAGCTATTGGTTTTGATAGTACATCACTAAGCTGGATGCAATCCTACCTGGAGGAGAGAGAACAGATGGTGGAGGTAAACGGTACACTATCCCCCCCCCCCCTCCCAGTGAGCTGCGGTGTTCCACAAGGAAGCATTTTAGGACCGTTACAGTTCCTAATTTATGCAAATTACATGTCATCAGTCTGTGAGTCGTGACTGCAACCTGTTCCTGTTCGTGGACGACTCAGCACTGTTGGTCTCTGACAGGGACAGGTTGCAGGTTGAAAAAATCCTCAGCTCTGAACTCGGCAGAATCTGCACCTGGCTCGCTGATAACAAACTATCATTACACCTGGGCAAAACAGAGTCCATTCTCTTCGGATCAAATAACAAACTCAGCAAGACCAACGGCTTCTCTGTTACAGTGGGTGACAATATTGTCACAAGGAAAGATGAAACATACCTTGGTTCTATCCTAAAGGCAAATCTTTCCTGTGACAAAATAGCAAGCAATGTAATAAAAAAAAGTCAACCAACGAACAAGATTCTTGTACCGGATCTCCTCTCTGGTAAACAACAAGCATAGCATACCCTGTCCTGAAGACTCTAACAGGAGCACTCATTCTACTACGACTATGCTTGCACCTCATGGTACCAAAGCACCTCAAAGGCACTAAAAACAAGATTACAAACATCACAAAACAAACTGGTCAGACTACTGCTTAACCTCACTCCTAAAACCCACCTCACCCCTGCCCACTTTGCCAACCTAGGATGGCTTAGAGTAGAAGACAGAGTACAGCAACTTGCAATGGGCCTGGTCTACAAGATACACTACACCACTAAGGTACCCATGTACATGTCAAAATACTTCCCAAAGGTCAGTGAATACCACGACCACAACACCAGAGGGAGCTCCACAGATGTTAAACCCAGATTCGGCTCAAACAAGGGACTAAACATGTTTAGCAATTATGCCACATCAATGTGGAACGCCCTACCCACAGCTGTAAAGGAATGTGAATCACTACCCACCTTCAAAACCACTCTCAAAGAGCACCTACGGGAGGGTGCAATTCAAAACTGGCCCCTGTAAATGACCAAACCCAACCCCCTCCAATGTACAGTCCCACCCCCCCCCCCCCACCCCACCTACCCAACCCCCTCCAATGTACAGTCCCCACCCCCCACCTACTCAACCCCCTCCACACAACCTCCTCCAATGTACAGTTTATTCCCCCTCAAATGTATATACTCTCTTTTTAGAAACTGTCTATTAATCAGAGTTTCCAACGCTAGGGTCTATATGACAGGCGTTGTACTCTTAAACAGTACTGTATATTTGTAGATCTGGTATGTCATAAATGTCTGGATGTAACAGTACTGTCTATCTGTATGTCATGTATGTCATATATGTTATGATGAATTGAAAATGGGGGACCCTGATGTAAACAAGACGAAAGTCTTTCTCTGGTCTGCATCCCATTAACAATTGTGTGTATTGAGCTGTACTGTATTGTACCCATTCTGCAATCTGTTAATGAAATGTTCAATCAATCAATCAATCAATCAATCAATCAAGGGTAAGGCTGATACAGTACTACACAAGATAAGGCTGATGCTACACAAGATAAGGCTGATGCTAGACAAGATAAGGCTGATGCTACACAAGATAAGGCTGATGCTAGACCAGATAAGGTTGATGCTACACAAGATAAGGCTGATGCTAGACAAGATATGGCTGATGCTAGATCAGATAAGGCTGATGCTAGATCAGATAAGGCTGATACTAGATCAGATAAGGCTGATGCTAGATCAGATAAGGCTGATACTACACAAGATAAGGCTGATGCTAGATCAGGTACAGATATATATATATATATATTTGCCAACCAATATATATATAGCTGTACCTGATCTAGTATCAGCCTTATCTGATCTAGCATCAGCCTTATCTTATATATATATATATATATATATATATATATATCGCAATATCACAATTTCCCGACAGTATCGTGATGATATTGTATTGTGGGTCCTCTGGTGATTCCCACCCATATTAGGAAATGTATGTAAGTCTATGGAATGTCCCCATAAACGTGAAAACATGGCGGTATATGTGTGTGTGTGTAAAATCATGGTTGAGAGATGGTCAAGTGTGCGACCATTTTAACTGAGGGGTTGTATTTTAATGTATGTATTTTAGTGTATTGTAACCTATACTGATTCCTACTGTGTTTTAATTATTGTACTATGTTTTTTAACTGAGGGGTTGTATTTTAATGTATTTATTTGTATGTATTTTAGTGTATTGTAACCTATATTGATTCCTACTGTGTTTTAATTATTGTACTATGTTTTAATTATTGTTGTGCTCATGTCACCTGCCCCAGAGACTACAGTTGAAAATTAGCCAACTTGGCTAAACTGGCATATTTACAGTCAAATGTTCCTTAATATGCACTGTCTCTGTATTTTAAACCAATAAATACAAATACAAATACCTCTCTGGTCCACTCGGTCATGACGTGCGTGCTGGGGGTTCTGTAGTGCAGGTTGAGGACCACCACGCAGTTCAACACCACCACCGTGACTAACACCATGATGAACATCAGATACCTGACGAGGCAACCAATCAACCAATCACATGGCAGCATCGCACTCAACAGCCCGGGGAAAACACACAACCAACATGTCTACTCAGTAAAACCCATAATATTCCAGCGTTGCTGTTGTTTTCTGTACACATTATAGATAATGTTCATAGTATATTCCTGTGGTTTGTTAATACACACAGTAGATTTAACACAACGATACTGTGATTAACCATAGTACTTCTATAGAGGAATATTATAGAAGTTTAAGGCAAATTATTATAGTATTCATTTGGCTTTACCACAGAAATATTACAGCATTACAAAAAATACAGGAATGCCTGAGTTTTACTACAGTTAATTTTCATATAGGGAATGGGAATTAGTAGTCAATGCATACATTTGTGTGTGTGAATGTGTATGTACAGTATGTACAGACAGGTCCATAAATATTTGACAACACAATTTACATAATTTTGGCTCTGTACACCACCACAATGGATTTGAAATTAAACAATCAATATGTGCTTTAAGTGCAGGCTTTCAGCTTCAATTTTAGTATTTGGTATTTACATTCAAATCAGGTGAACAAGTCAAGTCAAGAGTTTTATTTGTCACGGCATACAAGTATACAATGAAATGCGGGTGGTCTTGCCCGCAACGATGTGCAATACAGTAGTAACAACATATAATAGAATCCAATAAAACAACATTGTGCAATAAACAGTAACATAGTAGGGCATATCGGTATTTGTACATAAAGTTATTTACAGAGCATGGAGGACATGCTAGGTCCTGTGGTAGTGCATACACTGTTAGCTACGGATGAGGCACTGGGTCTTTCTGTACATTGCTATTTTATACACTCTCAGGTTATACTATACTATTTTTAAAGTGACCTTTCCTTAGTGGCCATAAGTCAATCAGCATCATGCAGCATGAGTGTGTGCTTGCTCATGTTAAAGTGGCTGCTAGTGTGTGAGCGTGTACAGTGTGTGTGCTCATTGTGTGCTTGTGTGTGGAGAGTTCAGTGTTCAAGGCTCTGATGGCCTGGGGGAAGAAGCTGAGCCGAAGCCTCTCTGTCCTAGTAGCTGGGGTTCGCAGGCGTCTGCCTGACCTCAGCAGCATGAACAGGCTGTTGTTGGGGTGGTGTGGGTCTTTCATTATTCTGCAGGGTGGTAGTGCAATACCCGTGGTACGCTCGGCTGAGCACACCACTCTCTGTAGGGCCTTCTTGTCCTGTGCCGTGCTGTTGCCATACCAGGCAGTGATGTTTCCAGTCAAGATGCTCTCTACAGCTCCGGAGTAGAAGGACTGGAGTATCTTCCCAGATACTCTGAACTTCCTTAACTCACTGTCTCAGGTGGTAGAGGCGCTGCTTCGCCTTTTTTACGACTGAGTCTATGTGTGTTGTCCATGTCAGATCCTCTGAGATGTGGACCCCCAGGTACTTAAAGCTGCTCACCCTGTCCACGGTAGCCCCGTTTATCCTCAGTGGTGTGTGTGTCTCCTGCTGTCCTCTCCTATAATCCACGATCAGCTCCTTGGTTTTACCAATGTTCAGGAGCAGGCTGTTGTCCTGGCACCAGCGTTCCAGTACCTCAACCTCCTCCCGGTAGGCCTTCTCGTTGTTGTCCGAGATCAGTCCCACCACCACTGTGTCGTGCGCAAACTTCACTATGGAGTTGGAGCTGAACTTGGCCACACAGTCGTGTGTGTATAGTGAGTACAGCAGGGGGCTCAGAACACAGCCCTGGGGGGACCCGATGCTCAGGGGGGGTGGTGTTGGAGGTCTGACCCCCCACCCTGACCGCCTGGGGCCTCTCGCTCAGAAAGTCCAGTATCCAGGCGCTCAGAGTGGAGCTCAGACCCAGCTCGATCAGCTTGTCCACCAGTCTGGTGGGGACTATGGTGTTGAACGCTGAGCTATAGTCAATGAACAACAGTCTCACATAGCCCCCCTTCTGGCGGTCAAGGTGAGAGAGGGTGCTGTGCAGTACTTGGGAGACCGCATCGTCAGTGGACCTGTTTGGCCTGTATGCAAATTGCATGGGGTCCATATCACTGGGGAGGGAGGCACAAATGTGATCCTTGACCAGCCTCTCGAAACATTTCATGGCCACAGAAGTGAGTGCCACCGGTCTGTAGTCATTGAGACATGCTGGGGAAAGTTTCTTTGGTACAGGGATGATGGTAGACATTTTGAAGCAGGCAGGGACCACTGACTCCGCCAGGGATTGATTAAATATGGCGGTGAACACAGGGGCTAGCTGGTTGGCACAGGACTTAAGTATGCGTCCTGTTATACCATCTGGGCCAGCAGCTTTTCTGGTGTTCACCTGCATAAATGCTCTTCTCACACTGTGTTCCGACAACGAGAGAGCGTCCCCGCCCCCCCGCGGTTGCCCCCCCCCCCCCTCCACAACAGCCGGCGCGCCAGTGACGTCACTAGCCGTTGAGCTAGCTGCGCCACTGTCTACACCAAACCGAGCGTAGAAAGAGTTGAGTTTGTCCGCGAGAGAGGCGTCGTCGCTCCCCATTGAGGGGGCGCTGACTTTGTAGTCAGTTATTGTCCTCAGTCCCCGCCATAAGCCTCTTGTGTCGTTTTGTGCCATTTGTGTCTCCAGTTTATCAGCATATGTCCGTTTTGCAAGTTTTACAGCCTTGTGCAGAGTATAGACTGTAGCCTTGTACTCCTCCATGTTTCCTGACTCTCTGCCCAGGTTGTAAGCAGTGGTGCGAGAGTTCAGAGCTGCTCTGATAGTACTGTCCACCCACGGTTTCTGGTTTGGGTGTAGGAATTACGAAAATGTCTATGTGCCTCCTCCATTTTAAGGGACCAAAAGTAATTGGACAATTGGCTGGTCAGCTGCTCCATGTGTGTGTTAACTCATTCACTGCCAACAACGATTAAACTCGCTATTGGCCGCCAATCGTTGAACGGCAACAACGAGTATACTCGTTATTTGATCGTTAATTCTCTTCTCGATATTTTCATTCATTATCCATCCAGGGAGCCTGGTGTTATCATAGGGAATGAGTCTGAGATCGCAAAAGTCCAATACCGCCGCCTGGTAGGATGCGGCCGGTATTGCACATCCTTTGAAACTCAGTGTATTGGGCTGTGCGGCGATTATATTGGTCCGGGCAGACTTTTCTAGTAACCTGAACCTAGGGCTTCACCCGATCGCATTGAATCGTATTCGGGACCCCCGATTCATTATGCTGTGGTGGGTTATGTCGTGGGCCAAATGGACATACGATCTACCAGATGGCAATCAAATAATTGGAATATTCTTTTTGGAATCCCACCGGCCACAGGTAAGAGCAATCTAACGTCAATTTCAGCTTGATTGTGCCTTGTTTTTATAGCCATCGTCCTGGGCCCTGTTTCTCGTACCTGGTTCAACTAAGTCGATCAAGATGTCATTATCCAGATTCAGTTAACCCGATGTTTGAAGCCGGGATTTTCCTGTTCCTCGAAGGTGGATTCAGTCTCGTTAACTCGATTCAGACTTGAGACCCAGGCTAAGTGCACGCGGCCGCTTCAGGTGAAAAGCCAGCACGTATCGATGGCAGAGATCCTGATTCTCTAACGGCATTGATTGATTAATTGATTTAAAACTTTATTGACAGATTGCAATACGGCTCAATCACCTCGCCGACAAGTTAAATGCGTTATCTATAGGCTAATTTTAAGTCCCTCATTACCTCAATCAATCAGATTATATTTCTTTAAACTTGCCTGCTGGATTGAATAATCAAATGAGATCTTGCTAGCGAAAATAATTAGTTAAACTGTTATACAGAATTACGATACGGCTCTCTTACCCATTGATTGATGTATAGTCGATCTTTAACTTATCTCCACTGTGGTCTAACGGGTTGTTCTTTTGACTTTCACGCAGACGACCGGGGTTCGAAACCCTAGTCTTTTCCTTCTTTTTGCAATATAGGAATAATTCAATTTGGTGCACGTTGAGAGCTATATAAAGAATGACATCCTCAATGCATGTAGATTTATAATATTTTAACTTAAAACCAGGCTACTTTGGCGTATAATCATTAATATTATATTCAAAAAAATTATATTGGAAACACGGGGTTTCGAACACCGGTCGCTGGGTTGGCAGGCTTGAGCACTACCGCTGCGCCACTGTGCCAGATGGGATAAATTCATTGTTTATACATTAATGAACGAGAGACCCGTGTTTAGAATATTCTTTATTTTGAATGAAGTTTTATTTCTTTATCCTCATTCATTAATGTGACGTCAACGGCTCATTCAATTTCTCAAATCCGTCAAACAGCGCATCTCATCAGACATCTTAATCCCAGTTACAATTAAAATAACCACGTCATAATGTGTACATCGCACCGAGCGAGCGCCACGGTATATATAACGTGCATTATTTAGGACAAAGTGAATTTAGTATCAGCATTTTGGGTCTATTTTACATTTCAAAAGCCCCCTCTCGAAGAATGGAGCACAAAAACGTAATTCAGAATGGTATAATGCAGATCGTAGACTGTGGGAATAATTTCAGGAAACAAGCTGTCACTTTTTTGCGGGGGCGTGGCGATGGTTCAGGCTAACTTGAACTTAAACTCTGCTTTCGACCAGGCTCAAACTTTTGGATCTGTTGTCATGGTGATTTGGAAAATCCAGGTACGGGGAATCGGAAAGTCCGGCTTAAGTCAGACTTACCCGAAAGTTATCCGGCTAACTCAGTTATCCAGGTACGGGGAACGGGGCCCAGATCAGCGTATGTTGTTGTACTAGCGAATGCCGTTATTGACAATCAATTAATCAGAAACAACCCCCCCCCCCCCTTTCATGCATTCATGATGGAACATAATACCGATCATATGCATTTGAATTTTTAATTGTAGCGTGTGTAGGGACGAAATGCCAATGGATTTAGTATAATACACGTCGGTTTAATGCGTGGCAGCGCATAACCATATCCCGGAAACAGCGTGGCAGCCAATGAGTTAAGGAGCAGATAAAAGGTCTAGAGTTCACTTCAAGTGTGGTATTTGCATTTGGAATCTGTTGCTGTCAACTCTCAATATGAGGTCCAAAGAGCTGTCACTATCAGTGAAGCAAGCCAGGCGGCTGGGTGGCGCAGCGGACAAGGCGCTCGTCACCAACGCAAGAGACACTGGTATCGAATCCAGCTGTCAGCGTTGCTTCCGGCTTGGCCGGCCATCATACTGGCTCGATTGGCAGAGTCAGCGGGAGGGAAGCCGGTGGGTGGGTCTGGGTCGTTGTGGACAGCGACTCCTACAGTTCGGTCGGGGCGCCTGCACAGCGAGGGAAGGATCTAAGAGAGGTAGTGTGACCTTCCACATGTTACACTCTCTCAGTGAGAGTCCGCACTGCCAGGTGAAAAATAAGTGGTGGGCTGGGTACACATGTGTCGGAGGAAGCATGTGATAGTCTCCGCCCTCCCAGACCGACGGTAGGGGGTAGAGTGTGCAACGACCAGGAAGGGGATTGGGAATTGGGAATTGGCATAACGACTAACATTGGGAGGGGAGAAAACGGAAAAAAGAAGGGGGAAAAAGTGAAGCAAGCCACCATTAGGCTGACAAATCAATCAAAACAAACCCATCAGAGAGATAGCAAAACATTACGTGTGGCCAAATCAACAGTCTGGTACATTCTTAAAAAGAAAGAACGCACTGGTGAGCTCAGCAACACAAAAAGACCCGGAAGACCACGGAAAACAACTGTGGTGGATGACAGAAGAATTCTTTGCCTGGTGAAGAAAACCCCCTTCACAACAGTTGGCCAGATCAAGAACACTCTCCAGGAGGTAG
The DNA here is from genome assembly GCF_963971535.1 of Notolepis coatsorum. Taxonomy (NCBI): domain Eukaryota; kingdom Metazoa; phylum Chordata; class Actinopteri; order Aulopiformes; family Paralepididae; genus Notolepis; species Notolepis coatsorum. The sequence goes on along the minus strand of NC_140176.1, from coordinate 71,872,249 downwards.
GCGTATCGGTTTCATGTTTCCTTGTCGGGCAGGGGCAGCCATTCTGCCGGTTCCATCAAAGCGTGTCAAATAACCCCGATCCATATGTTGTGGTGGATTATGCCGTGGGCCAAATGGACATTGGATATACCAGATGGCGATCAAACAATTGGAATATTATTTTTGGAATACTCCTGATCACAGGTAAGAATGATCTGACGTACATTTTTGCTTGATCCTGCAATGCTTTTACACCGATCGGCTGTTTTTTGTAGTGTTCAATGCGAATGCCGTTACTGACAATCAAATAATCAGAAACGGGATAATACCGTATACAGGCAAGAAATGGCAACGACGTATAGGGCTTTAACTCAGGATTTCATGAATTACCCTAGACCGCTCTAAAACCACACTTATATTCACCACGGTATAACACGGGAACGTATGGATGGAAACATTTATTCGTTCTCACATATTGAACGATAGATAGGTGATATCAAATGGGCCATAGTATTGTATCCATAGCTATAATATAGAATATAGTTATAGCTCTACAAACAAGGTGACTCAGTCCTATCTTTTAAAGCGTGGCAATGTGACCACAGGGCCATGGCTAATCCCCGGCAGACAATGAGTTAAGTAGGGCTGTCAACAAATATTCTATATTCAAATTAATAATAGACTTGTAATAATAATAAAAATAATATTAGATTGTGAAAAAACAGCCCCCGGTGGGTGTGGGCCTGAATGTGCTGCATGGCGGATAGGGGAGACACAACGTCACTTTCATTGAGATGATGAAGACCGTGCCAGTAGTAACAAATGGACAACAACAACAACAACAACAACAACAACAACAATCACGACACTCGGTCACGAAGACAGTGATTTGCACTTTGAGCATCTCAAACCCTGGCTGGAAATACTTCAGATTTTTACCGACTTGTGAAACCTCGAGACAAAGTTGTATGCAAGCTATGTAAACTACAGCTGGCATACCTTCTTTTTTTGTATGCTACCGCTATTTTGGGAGTTCTAGCGTCAAGAATGTAAGTATAGCCTACTTTTCAGTTTTTATCACTTCATTGTAAATCATCCCTCAGGGTAAAACCTTATTGAATAGAGAAAGAAGCGTCATGCAGGTCCCTAATGGTTTGAGTACTATTTCCCGTTTCACCAGGGACGAAACCCAGCGTCTGGTGATATCTATGGGTTCTAGACTTCATTGACTGCAAAGGATTTGTAACCAAGTATTAAAAGTGACCATTATTTATGGTTGTTAGTTTGTCCAATTACTTTTGGTCCCTTAAAAAGGGGGGTGCACTGCACAAATACCCTCAAATTAAAGCTGACAGTCTGCACTTAAAGCACATTTTCATTTCAAGTCCATTGTGGTGATGTACAGAGCCAACATGGTGAAAATTGTGTCAATGACCAAATATTTATTTACCTGACTGTATATGTATACGTACGCGTGTGTGCGTGCGTGTGTGTGTGTGTGTGTGTCAATCAATCACCTACTTGACAATGAGCGGTATAGACATGGAGGTCTCTGGTAGTCTTTGAGAGATCAGCAAAAGGAACACAGACTGAGCCAGCAACACGGAGATAGAGAGTGTCATCTTCTCACCACCTACACACACACACACACACACACACACACACACACACACATTAGTAAACTGGCTAAAACGAATATTTAGACCGTTATGGTCCTTTAACACATTCAGCACCAGAGGTCGCTGTGGGCCGTATGGCTGTGTGTGCCAGCGATTTAATGAATGGGGATACATGCCGGTGTTTGCAGTGCTAAAACTATATTAAATATTATAGCTATGGATCTAATAATATAGTCGATTGTCATTGAGTTTCTTCCAGTCAAGATGCAAAAAACAGATAATTCTTTCATCCATACATTCCCGTTTCATACCATGGTGAATATGAGTATAGTTTTAGAGTCATTCTGTGTAATCCCAGGAAATGCAGCTAAGCAGCATTTAGTGCATGTCACTAGAAACCATGCCATTCCATAATATCAGGCTCCCTCCATGGATTATGAATGGAAATAGCGAATAAAAGAAATAACGACCAAACCCGACTTTTCTCGGGTTTGGCGCTCAAGCGCTGGCGAGTTAACCCGACTTATCTCGGGTCTGGCGTCCAATGTGTTAAGGGTGCTTTCACACCTGGGCTCTTTTGGTCCCTTTAACTTTAACCGAACCCTGGTTCGTTTGGTCGGATAGTGCGGTTGGTTTGGGGTGGCGTGAGGTGGTGTGTGGACAAAGTTTGCTCTGAACAGGGTAAATCTGCATTTTGCTATGATGCCCCTCTAGCTCATGGAATGAACTCCAGCAATCCTTAAAACTTGAGATTCTCCCCTCTGTTGCAGAGTTTAAAACCCTTGATCTCCAACCATTGTCAATCAAGTTGTACATGTTTTAATTTATTTGTTATCCTTACTTTTGCCTCGCCTACACTGTAGTTGTCTTATTGTTAGGATTTGATTAGCTTATTTCTGTATGTACGCTGGACGTGACTGTAAATGAGGGAAACCCCAGTTGCCTTTTGAGTTTAAATAAAGGTTGAAATTAAACCTAAAGAGTGAAAGCTCATTTGAACTCTGGTACAGAACAAATAACTGAAGTCTGGTACCCCTCAATGATTCAGATAGTAGCCTAGACAGTGGTGCATAATTAACTACGGACAGTAAATTGGAAAACATAGTATTTCACAACATTTGTACACCAAGCCAAGGTGGAGATCACATGCTTTTCTTGTCCACATATATAATATCTAACTTCTACCAAAGTTTTATAGTGACATGAATAAAATCAGATTTTTGTTTGGCGGATGTGTTGCCAGATTAGAAACTGCCTTATCGCCTTCATACTGTACACTACATTTAATTATGTACATCCTTGCAACCCAGAGTAAACCGTACATCTCCTCAGTGCCGGTGTGCAGTCAGCCTCCAAAAGGAATGAGAACAAAAAACTACCACAATGAAAGAAATATTCCTGCAAGTTTCCACAGCATAATGTTGGCAGGTATGGGATTCAAAATTATGTCCAATAAAAGGCCGACCTGCATGATCACATGGCTTTGTTTAGAACGTTTGGTTCGTTTGTCAATTGGCAATGTAAGTAATTGTCAGCAAGTTTTACTCCGATATTCTGTCCAATAGACGAGTGACATTTGTTTGCAATGTTTGGGACGCACAACGAGGTGCAGTGTGAAAGCTAACCCAATCAAATGGAAAATGCAACAAAATGCAATTTCACCCCGAATTACACTGAAGCTATAGGCGTGTTTATAATTATTATTATTATCATTACCGTATTATTATTATTATTATAATTGCCATGTAATTATTATTAGTAGTAATAGTAGTATTATTACAATATTCGTATTATTAGTAGTAGTAGTATTATCATATTATTATAATTGATATTATTATGATGATAATTATCATCATCATCATCATCATCATCATCACCACCACCACCACCACCACTGATTTAGTTTACTTTCACAATCATGCCCAAGTCTGGTGACTCTATGGAGCGAGTCTCTCGTCTGGGATTACTGAGGGTGTATAAAGTATGACTGACTGTCAGCAGGCAGGTAGTAGACCAGCGAGGCCAGGAAGGAGATGAGGACACAGGGGATGATGATGTTGACGATGTAGAACAGAGGCTTGCGCTTGATGACGAGGTAGAAGGTGATGTCCTGGTGCTTGTTGCTCTCCATGGGAATGTGCTTGTAGACGTTCTTCTTCGCCGGCCGGTGGATGACCTCCCACTCGCCGTTCTCTACCAGGAGGAGGAAGAGTGAATTTAAAGGGGCATTAAAGGAGCATTTTCTACAATACCACCACGCACAATATAATATATACACATGGTAAAAAATAATATATATACTATACTGTATATTTTTAAGTTAATCAAAAATGAATTCCTTGTAACACTATTATAGAAGTAAAAGAAAATAGACCATGGATGAAATAGCACCACGACTACTGTATTTACAAGTTAAAGACACAAAAATAGTCATGATATTTTGCCATATCCCTACCGATATCTACTATGAACACTATAATGAGTCTCCGCAAGTCTACTTGGTATTTTTCTACTCAGTGTACAGACAGTGTTTTCATCCATTAGTAGCACAACTAGCCACAACTTCTGTGTGTCCAACAAAGGTATTATGAAACTTCTGTTTTGGGTAAGAAATAGAAGAGTCTTCAGACCCTTCATAGCGGTCTGAGCCTGTCAGTGGCAAAAACAAGCACTTTTAGTGGACGTACTTCGACATGCACAAATGCTCCCAAGGAAGGACATTGCAGCCCATATTGCAGCTGCTGGCTGAAGCGATCACGCTCAATACTGGACCAATTCTAATCTTGTCCCCATTAGTGATTCAGACCCCAAATGATGGGAAAATAGGGTCCAGGTTAAAATATACCGGAATTACCCTTTCAATTAGTTTGAAAGATGTTCCTTGCTGCAGTATTACAAAGATTTTGCGGTAAGGATTTTGAATGAAAAAGCACCATGACAATTGTCTTGACATTTTTTACTGGAAAAACTTTATTCCATTATTAAATGTCTCATATTTTGACCATATCGCCCAGCCCTACACAAGTGTTACATCTCTGCAGTCCCAGCGGCATGGGTGGGCATTGGGGGTCCGGGCCCGCCCACCGAGTCCGCTGTGCCCGCCCTGGCTCTGTTGCTAGGATGATGACGGAATGACCCGCCCTACTCTGCCTCCGATTGGCTTACAATGATATTCCTATTCTATAACTCTGACCCTAACCAATCTCACTCCTCATGCCTGTGCCAGGTACCATCCGCAAATTTCGGCAATGGAAAACCGAAAAGGCAGAGTAGAGTCGAGTTGAGTAGGTATCATGCAGTGGACAAGCGCCATAAGTGGCTGTGACAGCTAAGAAAGAAAACATGAGACATTTCACTCGAGCATTACTTAATATCTATGACTGTGCTGGTTTCTGGCCTACAAGACTAGAATACTTTTTTGTAATTTAATATTTATTGGTCGTCTTTTGCATCTTATTTTGACAGTTTGGATTAATTCAGTACAGTGATGAATAAATGGAGACCCTCCAAAGATATATATCCGTTCAGTCTGTTTTTGTATAAGTGAATGTTCTTATTAAGAGAGAGAAATTAGATTTTTCAGTTGCCTCTCTGCTGTTTAGTTCAGCACCGTGGGCAGTGCCAAGCAAGCCACAGCGCCGCTGTCCCAGCTGAAAGGGAACCTCTTACGTTGAAAAATCATTGTGCCCCCCCCCCCTCCGAGAACATTTGATGCCCACCCACTAATTTGTTTCTGCAGCCGGGTCTGCATCTCTGGGTGCCATTTCTAGTGTGTGTGTGTTTGTATACATATGTGTGTGTGTGTGTCTGTGTGTGTGTGTGTGTGTGTGTGTGTGTTTGTCCATCCACCTGTCCAGCCAGCAGGGTCAATAAGAATCCACTCCACCGTATAGCTTCTGTCATCAGCTTCATCATCAGTGCCCATGTTATCAACGTCCTCCTTCAGTAGCATGGTGATTTCCTTGGCATTGTAGGTCAGAGAGCTGGAAGGCAACATGAGCGACATGGCGTTTACAGTCACGTCGGGATGACCCGTTATCTGTTCTCGTTAGATATCCCATGAATCGAATGCCGACACATGTTTGAAATAGTCTTGGCACGTCTGGCACAGTCGTCACTTGTTGGCCAAGCTGCAATGCCAGAACTCATCATTTTCCAAACCTAAGCCTTAAAGGAAAACTCCAACATTTTGGGAAATTAGCTTATTTAACATCTTCCCTGGAGTTAGACAAGAAGATACATACCTTTTTTGTCTCTGTGCGTGCATTTAGCTTTGGGAACAGTCGCTCCGTTAGCGTAGCTTAGCTTCATCACTGGAAGTGAGGGAGGCCAGTAGCCTGACGTTCCCTACAGGTTTGTTGATATTCTCATTCCTTAAAAGGATCCGAACCGATTGAAGTTTATGGATACCATGACTTAAAATCCTCTTACCTTGACGATTAAAAACCTCCCCAATTTAGAAAACAGTAATCCAATGGCTGGTATTGATAATATAATACTAACTGTTGCACGCTCGGAGCTAACCGGAGCTAAAACTTCAATCGGTTCGGAGCCTTTGAAGGAATGAGAATATCAACAAACCTGTAGGGAACGTCAGGCTACTGTCCTCCCTCACTTCCAGTGATGAAGCTAAGCTATGCTAACGGAGCGACTGTTCCCAAAGCTAAATGCACGCACAGAGACAAAAAAGGTATCTTCTTGTCTAACTCCAGGGAAGATGTTAAATAAGCTAATTTCCCAAAATGTTGGAGTTTTCCTTTAACCTCAGTGGAGACCTCACGTCTCACCATAACCTAAAATAGGAAAACAACGATTTTTGTGATCATCGATTTTCGAAGATGTACACTTTATTTTTTTATAAATAAATATTTGTATTTATTTATTTTACTTTGCAGCTTGGCCGTTTAGGGACAACTGTGATTGAGTGAGTGAGTGAGTGTTTTGCAGCATGTATTGTTGCCATTGTCTTTCCACCACCAACAACACTGATTGTCAAAGACAGAGACAGACTGCTACACAGAGATTTGGACGAAACAGGAAGTAAACTAAACGGTGCTACCTATACTTAGTAATCTTATTAATATTTGGTTATTATTAGTGATACTCCGCATACAGCCAATTCAATATTTTCTTTCAAACTAATTTGGTCGTGGATGTCCCGATTTGGTTGGTATTTCAGAGGCTGTGACGTACAGGTGTAGAGACAGCTCTGCATAGGAGTGTGAGGCAGAGACCCCCGCCCCCCCCAAGAGCCTCCTTGTCCAAGCAGAGGAATTCTCACGTGAATTTGAGGGTGCAGTTCTGCCAGTCGAAGGGGAAGTAGTTGACATTTATGGAGCAGGAGGAGCGGAAGATGGCAGGAGGCAGCCAGTAGATGTAGCCGTTAGGATATACCAACACATTACAGTAGTAAGCCACCTGGAACTGGGCATCGTTACTGTGGGGCAACAACAAAGAATTATTATGATCTCAATTACAGAATCGAAGAATTAGAAGAAGGAAAAGGATAATGTATGTTCAGTACAGTGTATCAAAATTCTAAACCGTATCGGTGATACTCCTTCACTCATTCTCATCCTGAGGTCTCTCTTCTCTCAGTTTAACTGGTGGTGTGGCTACTGCTATTAGCATAATGTTTAAGGCTTATTTCACATTGTTTACGACTTAAATACATATTTGATATAGAATCTATCATTTGTGCTCATACATTTGAAAATTCAAGAATCAAAATCTAAAGTCTATTCGGAAAATGTTTGCATCATTATCACAATAATACAGATAAATTACATTTTGTTGTTTTGCACATAGCAGCCATTGGAAAAAGGGTAATTATAAATGTATAGCCTCCACTAAAAGAAGTAAGAACAGGTTGTCTTACGGTTTACTGGCACATCTACTAGAGCCAGCAGAAATCTACACATATTAGAAAAGTCTTGTGCACAGTTTGAATTGTATTATTGTATTACCGTAATTCCTCTAATAGTAACCCCGGCTTGTATTTGTTTCAACTGTAGCGGGTACCAGGCTTGTATTAGGAGGAGGCCTGTATAAGAGGGAGGCCTATATTTCAAATTTTCAAACGGATCATAATGAATAAAACATTTTGTGTCAGTTTGAACCCAGTAAAATGTACTGGGTTCATTTATTGAAACCAAGTACTGTATGAAATAGTAAACAGTGCAATTACAGGTGGTCACTGGTCATTTCAACGTTTTCAAAGTGAAATCAAGTAACTAGCTCAGTATGCAGCTCAGTATATTAGTAACCCGGCTTGTATTAGGAGGCCGGCTTATAATTGCTTAGCTCAAGAGCGCACCCGGCCATTAATAGAGACCCGGCTTGTATTTGAGACCCGGTTACTATTAGAGGAATTACGGTATATATATTATATACAGAGATAAACATGTAATAGTACATTCGGATACAACCCTTGCACTGGTTTGACAGTTGATAACTAGCTAAACCTTTTGGTCTCGACAGCAGCATTGTTGACATTAACAAAAAAGGGACAATTTTTGAATGTAACCTATTCAATATCTATAGGCTACACTGAGCATACATAGCAGTCTATTTCATGTCCATTATGAAGATAATGCACACATTTTCTCCATCGTGAAGCCATTGTCAGTGACGACGGCTTTACTCTCCATCATTAAAACACTGAACAAATGAATGACAAAATTATGTGTTGGTGCCGTTTCTTCCTTATTAAGTGTGAACGGCTGCCCCTTTCTTTCATACGCAGTCTTCATGTTAGGCGACGCAAACCTAAAACTGCCTCAAGAGCAATTTAGATATACAGATGGAATTACTATATGCACAGAATCCATGGGTATTGCGATTCCATCTAACATTGTTCTCATTCGATTCAACCCTTTTGAACTATAAACGCACCAAGTCCATTTTAAGTTTTCAGATGAACAATGTTTTCCCAACTAATCGTCTCAAGGTGTTGAGTTGGATTGTTATGTTAATTTATAGTTAAGGACAGTAGAGGTTGAGTACTTTTAGGTGATGTATCATGTTAACATTTCAACTAAAACACGACCATGAAACCTCATGGCCACACATGTGTATTATTACACATCTGTAACTAGCTTCAGAGAGAGGGAGGGGGCGAGAGAGAGAGAGAGAGAGAGAGAGAGAGAGAAAGAAAGAGAGCAAGAGGCTCTCTCTCATACAGGGTTCCTGCAGATTAAGATTTAAGACTTTTTAAGATTTGAATATAATTGAATACCTATTCGCATGGAATTATTTCTTTCATAGTAATTTTCCTTAATATTAGTATCGTCAGTAGCATTGTATGAAGGAAAATTACTATGAAGAAGTAATTCTATACGAATTGTTGGGGGGGAACTGATAGGCTATTACTGCTTACTTTGCAGCCCGGACATTTCCCCCAAACACATTTAAACACGATAGAAAGAAGTTATCACAACATAGACGTAACTTCCTAATCCAATACATTTTTAAGACCTACCAAAATCATATTCAAGACCTTTTTAAGGCCTAAAATTCTGATTATAAAATGTAAGACTTTTTAAGACCCTGATTATTACACATCTATCTGTAACTAGCTGTGACTTCAGAGAGAGCGAAGGAGGGAGCGAGAGAGGCTCTCTCTCTAATACATGCAGTGTAACAGGGATTAGACAGTATCTCACTTATTCTCCAGAACAATCTCTGGCAGCCACACCATTTTGGATGGGAGGCGAAGTTCTTGGATGTCATCAAACTCCGACACGTTCCATGCCAGTCTGAAGTCAGTCCAGCCCTATAAAATGCACACATACACTAAATTGGCCACATTAGGAGAATATTTCTGTAAATACTGTATGAACAAGTCCTTCCTCTGAACAGCTTCATAGAGATTCCCATAGTACTCACATGCTCCATCCATACATTGGTAAGCAGCGTCTCATCAACCTCTTTCTAGGGATGGAGGGAACCAATAAAATGGAGGCAGCTGAATTAGTTAAGAGGACATCAACATGTTTGCATTTGAATGATTGCGCCTGTAGCCATCTGCCATGTCAAATTAGACCTCAGTATTTAGAGATGACAGATTAATCACTTGTTGCTCTACACCCACTACAGGTTTGTGGATAAACAGGCTCTCAATTGGAACAACACTCATTTTTAGAAGCCACATACAGTATTATTGTATGTTCATCCTGCTCCCCAGGACAGTTCAATATCTATGGACACGAACCACTCTCCCCTAAAGCTAGAAATCAGAGAACCCTCAAATTTGTGATGTAGCCTGGATTTATGTGTGAGCTCTTACACTCAAATTAGGTTTAAAATCATATTCAGACCTGTTAATACTGGAATATAAACCTTGTTTTGGTGAGAGAACTCAGCTTGACATTTGATGGCTCCACTTTCCAAACCCTGCCTGCATGTAGGCCACTCTAAGCCAATGCACTCTCAACAGAAATGCAGTCTCTCTCTCCCCGTTGTGTTTTGTTATGAATATTTTCACTGGTATGTGTAGGCTACGGAACACGCATGTGTGTGTGCGCTATTAATACCCCAGTCTGATTCTCAGTGATCTCTATAGGCAGAGGGCCGTGACCTAGTGTAGGGTAAGCATAACTAAATATCTCTCTCTCTCTCTCACACACAGCACGTACCAGAGAGATGAGATTGGAGAGAGTGAGAGCAATGTTGACCGGTACAGCCTCACTTTGTCTATGGACAGGCCGAAGCTCCTTGTTGTAGCCTCGTTCTTTAAACAGGTGGTTGATCAGACGCTCCTCTTCATTCCTGCCCCAGCACTCTGACACACACACACACACACACACACACACACACACACACACACACACACACACACACACACACACACACACACACACACACACACACACACACACACACACACACACACACACACACACACACACACACACACACACACACACACACACACACACACACACACACACACACACACACACAAAGTATGCTGAACATGCACTAGCACTATGATACACTGGTTATACAGTAGGCTGCTGGGAGAGAGGGGGTGTAGTAGGTTACTACAGCTGATAAAAGTAAGCCCCCCACCCCCTTCCCCAGCAACTGTTTCACAGTTACAATTCACAGTATAAACAACAGCATTGTTTATTTGTAAACTCAAACCAACCCTGTTTTTGTTTGGGGGGAGGGGGTTATAATGCCTTTAGAATGGCTCCATAATCACAGATGAAGCCTATAGGCTTAACAACTCTTAAACAAATGGCTTGTTCTAGTTCAAAGAAGCCACTTGTTTCAATTATTAATTAATAATTAATTACAAGGCATTTTAATATATATATACAAGGCATTTTAATAATGGAACATGAAAAGCAGAAGCATTGATGACCAATCACAACTTCTATTCAAATTCGGATTTATACAAAATAGGGATATGGATCGACAAATTCATTATGTGCTGAATAAGCAGCAATTTGATAAACAAGAAAGAGCAGAGTAAGAATCATGTACTTACCAGATGACAGGAGCAGTAGAAGCCCTGTGCACGGTACGAGGAATCGAACGTTCATGCTTCCTTGGCCACCCAAACTGGTTCTGGAGTGCGAGATGTATTCCTTCCCGTCCGGAGTCCTTGCGCACATGACCCGCCCCCCCACCGCCGTGGGCCCCTGTGGCATGCCTGGACTGGCAGCGACAGGTGAAGCAACAGTCGGGGCAGAAAATAGACACACGAGCCACTACTTCCGCCCGTGACTCAGGAGAGGGGCTGGACCGAGAGGTGCACCACAGGGGGTTAAGGGGACAGAGAAAACCTAGAGCTGCCTGGGATGGTTTCGCCAAGACCGCCTGGCTGATGCGCAAAGAAAACACATGGCCAAACTCAACAGGATTCATCATGTGTTTATTAAATCAAACTAAAAAAGTTAAAAGAAGACAGACGAGGACAGATACAAATTAAATACAGTCAGAGAGATGGTATTATGACCATTTAACATTAAAATACCAGTATTACATTAAAATGTATTACAGAAAGTGCCATCTATCCATCCAGACAGTTTTGGTGTGATTTGCCAAGGTTAACAGATTTCATCCATAGAGATGTCTGCTATTAGGGCTGCAACTAACGACGATGATTGAAAAGATTAATCGGATAAAAACAAAAAAAACAATTGGCGGTTATAAAACGTTGTATAACTGTAAATGTATGCAAGTGTAAATCTATGCTATACATCAAGAGTGCAAAAAATATAGTTTTGTTTTATTTGAAATAAAAACCTGTTTAAGTCTTCAGTTTGAAAGGAGCTGAATAGTTTAAATAATAATAAAGAAAAAAGGGCTGTCAGTTTATCGCGTTAATTAGATTAATTAATTACACAGCAAATTATCTCGTTATGACATTTTTTTTTTTTTTAAATATCATTCATTCCATAATAACGTAGAATAAACATTTACTGCCTTTTTTTTTTAATTGCCCATTTGCATGTTCTTGGTATCTGATTCTAGGGACATCTATGGATCTCAGGGAATGTATTCCCAGTGTCAGAAATACTGTGTCTGTTACTAGGCTTGAGTAAATTGTAATGAACCAAATGAGAATATCAATTCAATTTCTTTTTTTTTATTATCTTTGACTGTGAATAACACCATGCTAAAATTGACCAGACCTGAAAAATCTAAGCAAATGAATAAAGGGAAGATTAAACAGAAGGTTTTGTAGATACAGTACTGAATTCTGCCGTCCGGACACATGCAATTTTAAATATGATTATAGAATATAGAATATCAGGCCTAAAATGGTTATGCGATTAAAATGTGATTAATTAGATTAATTCATTACAAATCCTGTAATTAATTAGATTAATTCTTTTAATCGCCTGACAGCACTAAGAAAAACATAAAACACAAGTGTTGACAAGCTTTGCTTTACATCAAATTACTTCAACAACAGACCATGGAGGTGCAGCATAACAGAGACCCAACTACCGTACTTTTCGCACTATAAGCCGCACCCGACTATAAGCCGCAGCAGCTAAATTGAATGATGTGTACATATATAAGCCGCACTGGACTATAAGCCGCAGGTGTTTTAATGTTCAATTACCATATGTAAGGATTCGTGCACAGAGGGGATTGTCACAATACTGTCGGACAAATAACAAGAATTAACTCATTTACAAGTTGTATTAAGTTTAGCAAATAAGGGAACAGATAAATAACATTTCAATGCAGTAAAAAAAGCAATATTTTCGGGTTTGGTCCACATATAAGCCGCACCGTTATATAAGCCGCAGGGTCGAAAAATGGGGAAAAAAGCCGCGGCTTATAGTCCGAAAAGTATCAATTATAAAAATAGTTGCCAACTATTTTTATAATCGATTAGTTGTGAATTAGTTGTTTGTGTCTCAGAGTGACAGGTTGACGTCATTCTTCAACTTGCCACTGCTCAGGCTGTGGATCATGGCGATCATAGAAGAATGCTTGTTCAGCTCCTCTTCCTTCTGCCTCAGTTTGGTCTCCACCTGGCCCTTCTGCAGCTCCAGAGACGAGGCCTGTCCGGAGGGGGGGGTAAATCCTGTTAGTACACAACAATTATGGAGACATTTCTATGAGGTAGGGAATGTATTTGTATATATATAAGGCTGTCAAAATTAATGCTTTAACTTGAGATTAATTTAAATTATTTAAAGCATTAAAATACATTAATCTAGATTAATCTATGGAGTGAAACATCTTCAATCTTAGCGCCGCGGATATAAGAAAGAGGTCTAACTGAGTCAATGTTGATGGTTTTGTTGAACATTTGTATTTCACAGGAGAGAAACTGTATTCAAAGAAAGCTATTAAAATAGTCTTTGAATCTAAATATACTTTCTTTGTGTTGATTTTACATTAATTCCATGATTGTACTCAAGTAAATATCTGTTACAAGCTTCGGTCTTAAGTAGAAAAATACTATTTATAATCTAGATTAATTACAGAAAATTGTGAGATTAATTAGTTAATTTTTTAAAATCTATTGACAGCACTAATATATATATAATTTAACAACAATAGAAGACATTTTTTGTCTATTTGGGTCGAAATGTGAATATAAACAAAAGAGTCATTGACAAGAAAAACTGTGTTGGATACCTTTAAGTTGAAATCTTCAGCATCCGTTATATTTATTCCCTATAAATGTATTCTTCTACCTTGGGGTCTACGCCAAAGAATTTCAGACTATTATGTTGATGAAATAATGAATGAACTAAGGACCAAGATAGAAATCGACAAGATTATCGAATACATACAGAATACGGATGCTAGTGAGGGTGACGTGAGGTCTAGAGTCGGAATACTACCCACAGCAAACTTTGAATGAAAATGTTATGAAGCTCCTGTCTAGTGTGGGATATGTGAACCAGAGTTGTCCTACTGTGGCACCATGTCCACAAGGCTGACTCGTAAAAAGGAAAATCTGTTTATGCAACATGCGAGGACGACGGACCTAGCTAGTCAAATTAGCCTAGCATTAAGAGCATGAGTTCCATGGAAGAGTGCCAGATGCTGGCGAGAATAATTTTCTTTTTTACCAGTCATCTGTTCTAGCATTTGTGAATGTCAGCACATATCCATTCAGACCACCCACTAACCAACCGACCATGAAAAGGTTAGGTTGTGCACATTCCTAGTGTGTTTGTGTGTTACCTTGATGCTAGCATCCTTTCTGGCTTGCTCGGTCTTGTGGAGTTCCTTCCTCAGAGCGTCTACAGTCTCCTCCAGCTCTCTCTTCTCTCCGTCCCTCTCTTTCCCCATCTCCTCCGCAGCCCGCAGTTCACCACGCAGACCTGAGAGACACCCAGGGGCTTTAATGAGACCACGACGACCACCTGGCCCTTCAACACTATCAATCCTACCCCACCAGTAAAAAGACAACAATAGTATCAATCAATCCTACCCCACCAGTAAAAAGACAACAATAGTATCAACCCTACCCCACCAGTAAAAAGACAACAATAGTATCAATCAATCCTACCCCACCAGTAAAAAGACAACAATAGTATCAACACTACCCCACCAGTAAAAAGACAACAATACTATCAACCCTACCCCACCAGTAAAAAGACAATAATACTATCAACCCTACCTACCCCACCAGTAAAAAGACAATAATACTATCAACCCTACCCCACCAGAACATTTTGCACTGCAGTTTAATGACTAACTTCAGACAGTATGTTGAAACCTAACTCCATTTGAAAATACAACTAGCGCTGTCCCCCAACTAAAGAGTAATAGTCATAGGTTTTCACTGACTAAGCAAATAGTCTATAAAATAAAATGTTAAATTGTAGTCTCCTGAAAAATGAATAAAGAAAATGCTAAATGATCCCTTGGACCTAGAGTTAGATCAATCAAACTTGATAAAAAATCATTAAAGAAGAGAAGAAATCTTGACTGACTAAGATCCTAGCGATTAATTCACTATAAAAAGGGACAGCAGTGATGTTAACACACTAGCTAATGTCAGCGTCGGACCGACCTGTGATGTCGCTATTCCTCTTGTGCAGCTCTGATTGGAGGGATTTGATCTGCCCCTCCCTCTCTTCAACCACTGACACCACTCTGAGAGAGAGAGGAGAGGAGAGAGAGAGAGAGAGAGAGAGAGAGAGAGAGAGAGAGAGAGAGAGAGAGAGAGAGAGAGAGAGAGAGAGAGAGAGAGAGAGAGAGAGAGAGAGAGAGAGGATAATTGAGGGGGGGGGGTTACAAGAGAGGTTGGCAAAAAGGATCATTAAAACAGGGCACAGAGATGACGTTTTGTTTGTTTGATTCAGACTTTCATTGTAAGTGTTTTGTTGGTACAGTACTTGTCGTGCTGCAGTCTCAGTGCCTCGTGGTTCTTCTTCAGCGCGTCGTTGTGTTTGGTGAGGGAGATATGAGCCGACTGCAGTTCCATCAGCAGCCGCTCGCTCTCGTTGAACCTGAACACAAGACAACAAGCATAGGTTAGGGTTAGGGTTAGGGTTGCCCCCCGTGGTCATAGGAGTTTCTCAAAGTAGCGGGTTTATATGGTTCCACTTATTCAATCTGTCTGATATTTGACGGGAGCAGAGTTGAGTAGAGTTAAATGAGATCTGCGTTTTTACATTTGAGGAAAACCAATATGGTCAAATCATAAAATAGACTATTGGAACTTAACACATGCTGTGCCATAAACGTAAAAAGTCATTATTGGGCACCGACGGTTGAGTGCCAAAAACATAAAAAGTCGTTTTTGGATCGTTTGATCTTTTTACTTTGATCCCCGCTCTACAGACTTGCCCAGAGCGATCTGCATCATTTTCGACCATCCCCACACATTAGAACTGCATTGCCGATCGACTATCACCAGGTGGCGGTATCGTCCGTGTCTGAACTGCGATGGCTTGGGTTAAATCACACTAACTTTCATTTTCTGCTTGGCCAGTGGCCACTCCTCCTGTTGGGACATAGATTCACATTGATCGCCTAGAAATTCCGTCGCCTAAGCGTATTTGACCATCGAAACGTGTATAGACATATACACTGGCAGTGGTAACCGCAATGGCGTTGCGATCACTTGGAATTATTCTTCTTGGAATACTTTCTGGCTAAGGTAAGGTATATTCTATGTCTATTTTACCGAATCTGAAACGCGTCTTTCTAACGATCACAGTTCTGTGTTTCACCGGACGAAAAACATGCTCGGCAAACGCGATCATAGTTTTGAGTTAAAACGACCCCCCCCTTGATGATTTTGTGATGGTATATATATACATATCATATACCTTTGATTTGTAACAAGAATGACACTAACGTCAAAGTAGTTTCTCTCTTGTGATTGGTCGAAGATTGCAGAAGGATATGGGTACTGTAGTAGTTACCATGGAAACAAGTAAAGATTACGATATATAAAACATATACATTTTCTATTTCTATATTTAACTATATCAGAAGCAAACTTTTAATAGAAATAATTGAAATACTTGAAATATATTCATCAATGCGATTCTTTTGCACTGCAGTTTTCTGTTTTTTTTTTTTTTTGCACCAAACTGTATAAATCCTTGTATATCTTCCTGTACATTTTATTGTATCGTTTACTGGATATTTTTGGACTGGATATTTTAGAATGTATATCTTTGACTGTGTATTCTTATTTTGTTTATTGTTTAAATGTTTATTGTGAGCGATCTGTGGTGCTGAATTTCCCTCAGGATTAATAAAGTACTTCCATTTTATTTTATTCTATTCTCAAAGATTAAGTTAAATACATTTACCTTTATTGGTTGCAACAGTATAAACATTTTATAATCTATACCTCCATCAAAAATCATGAACCTACACTACAATATAGTCTGGCTGCAATACTTTTTTGATCTTCAATGGGTGGCTACACTCCCCAGGTCTAGAGGCCAAGGCAAGGGCGTCTATTTACATGCTCATGGAAGTCCGTGTTCTTCTATCCTTGTGAGGACCAAAAAGATTCTGTTCAGTCCTCACTTTGAGTACAAGCCATTTCAGAGTTATGGATTACGGTTAGATTTAGGGCAAGGGTTAAAATAAGATAAGATATTCCTTTATTGGGGTTAAGGGTCAAGTAGAGAAATATAAGACTATGTCTATGACTATTTGCATGTCCTTGGTATCTAGGAACATCTATGGACCTCAGGGAATGTGCCTGTTACAATTTGTTTTCATCTTTGACGGTGAATAACACCATGCCATTGACTTTTTTTTGTAGATACAGTACTGAATTGTGCATTCCGGACACATGCTATTTGAAATATGAATATAGAATATCAGGCCTAATATATATTACCTTATTATGGTCAAGTCATACATCTATGGATCGGGCCAAATCTCCTCTTTTCAATGGCAGAGTTGAATCTGGATTTAGTATTACCAGGCGCCCGTTACAGGGCAGCAAAGACAGTGAATGAAATCTACTGTAAGTAGAGCTACTTTTGTATAAGTCCATAGCTCCACCATTTTTGACCGGATTGTGACATGTTTTTATTTTCTAGACGTTCACAGAAAGGTAAAGAAACAATATACGTTGTATTTTATGGAAATAGCGTTCAGGTTTGTTCGACCTGTGAGATATAATCATGGAAATCACATCAATATTTTCCTTTCATGTCAGACGGCTGCAGCTTTGACAGCGGCTGCTGTGTGCTGGGTAGTGTAGTTTTATGAAATGTCTATGTCCATAACATTTAAAACCATTGGTAAACAAACGTAGTGCTGAAAATATACACTTTGACTGCTGTTTTGATAGGGTTAGGGTCTTTACTCTTGGCTACATTTGAAAAGGAAACGCAACATTACTAAGGCTGAGACGATATGCCATTTGGAAGAATCGATAAATCGGGACAAAATTATCAATAAATATCAGGTTTTTTTATTTTATTTACAGTTTACTCTATCAGCCTACCCAGCATGTAATACGTTCTTTGTTAGAACTCAACTCGTTATTATTTTGCGCATAGATTGCAGAAATACGGGAACGTTTTGATTTATATTTTAAAAGCTTTGACATTGTAAAACGAAATAAGTGGAATTTCGAAGTTATGTAAGCAGAATACAAGTCATATCACCCACACGATATATGCTACCTGTATATCCAGAGCATGTATGCTTTTCATTCATTTAAGACACATTTATTGCAAGGGTTTTGTAATACACAAACTCAACAAATAACCTCTGTTCTCGTTGCAATGCGTTTTTACTTCTTTCTTATACAGTAGGAAGGGGGAAGAACACTATATCGTGGGTGTTCATATGACTTGTATTCTGCTTACAACTTCGAAATTCCACTTATTTCGTTTAACAATGGCAAACCCTTTTAAATATAAATCAAAACATTCCCGTATTTCTGCAATCTATGCGCAAAATAATTTGAGTTGAGTTACGCGGAGCGCAGTCAGTACACCCCGTATATTCCGATAACGCTATATATAAACCATGCTGCATTCATTCATTCAGAAAGACCTATTATTCCAAATGCTATTTATAGGGTTTTGACCATAATTACACTACTGTCGCTATATTACAATTAACTATAATGAATTACGGGGGGTCATACAGAACACGTCAGTCAAACTAACTAGCTTATTTCCGCGTTGAAACGAATGCATGAAACTAGTGATGCACCGATGTGAAAAATTGTGGCTGATACTGATAACCGATATTAATATTGCTGTTCTGGCCGATACCGATATTTACCGATGTCGATATCTCTGTATAGAAAACACTTTTTTATGATAATCAAATAAAGAGCTATTTTCCAAAACGCATTTTTAATTTTTTTTTACTTTTGTAACTTATTTTCAGAAATGACATTATTTTGAAACTATTTAAGGCCAAAAGATGTAAAAATATATATATTTTTTTATATCGGCCCATATATCGGCCCATGATATCGGACCGATACCGATGTGTAAAAAAATTCCATATCGGCCCGCCGATATATCGTGCATCACTACATGAAACTGATGAAAGCATATGCCGTCCGTCTGCAGTCTCCATATTCTACTGCTGGGCACCAGGTACGCACGGTCTGAGCTGAGCGTAGATATTATCGTAGAAATTATCGTACGCACGGGTTACGCACATATCTCTGCGTACGCACCATTGATAAATGAGGGCCCTGCCACGTTAGCTACAAGGCCAAGACTAATAGCTGGCACTGAATGAGTCAGAAAAAAAAGTATTAATTTTTTTTTTACACATGCAAGAAAATTGATAAGTGGTCTCAGCCTTAAACATTACTTAATACAGACTGTATTGATCTATGACGTGAAATAAATATTGGCCCGGTACCGGGACGATCAGGCTTAAGGGGTTAAACAGATATATGATAGTAGATCAAATAAGTATTGACATCCATAATATGAGTTATAGATATGATACAGACTAAAGGCCTCTGCATGCTACAGAAACTTCAAAGCAACTGCGACAAAGCAACAGTGTTTTAGACACTATGCCTTTATGCTTCTGCAACATCGACGCGCAAAGTTAGTTTAGGTTCGTGTTAACGTTAGATAATGTACAAAATAAACGTATTTCCGGTGATTTTAGACGTCGCTCTTTTATTTTGAAATCCCCCGACCGGAAGTGTTATAGTGTCTGTTGCTAGCAGCTTAACTTTCTGTGCTTTTCGAGCTAACGTTACCGTAACGTCATTAGTTTCCAATGGAGAGGACCTCGGCTCACATGCAGCTCAAACTACCTATTGGAATAAATTAATTGATTGATGTTTAACTTGTCCCTGTGTGTGTCCAGTCATTTCGACTAGCAAACGTTGTATTTAACGTTAAAGTTACCTCAGGATACCATTGTATTTAGTTGGTTAGCTATGTAGCTAATGTGGATAGCATTTTAAATAGCACCAATGCTAGCTGGCTGGCTACAGCTTTATTTACTAAATTATGGAGGCTTTTTAATCGTCAAGGTAAGAGAGGATTTGTCATGATCAACTGAAGGCGTATGCTATGGAACAATATGTGCTTGGGTTTTCAGAAAAAGGCCAGCTATGTGACGCTAATTATTTAGCATCAACGCTGGCTGGCTACAACAATGGCGGATGGTATTCTCTGCGAGACCAATATTATTCTATGACAGCCCCGCCCCCATTCGCTAACCAACCAATCACTGCTACGCAATATCAACGCAACGGTTGTTTAGGTTAGATTTTGGAGACATGTACGCAGCATCCTCGCAACACAGTCTACAAGACCCTAAACAACAACCGCGCTGAAATCGTGCTGATGTTGTGTTGAAGTTGCTTTGAAGTTGCTGTAGCATGTAGAGGCCTTAAAAGGGAATAACATAGATAGAAGGCTATGTGTGTGCATTTGTGTGTAATAGAAAGAGAGGGGGGGTTGTGTGTGTAGATAGACATGACTGGGAATGACAGAGATATGAGTGAAGGCTATGTGTATGTGGGATAGAAAGAGAGACAGAGAGAGAGGGGGGGTGTAGTGTGTGTGTGTGTGTGTGTGTGTTTTGTTAGAAAGAGAGAAAGAGCGAAGTGTGTTGATGCATTTCTGTCAGCACCTGAAAACGAAATTACTTAAAAGTCCCATTCCTAGTGTGTCTGCTTGTGCGCCTCCTCCCCCTACTTGCTGCCAGTGTGTGTGACCTGTAGAGCAGTGTGGTGCCAGTGTGTGTGACCTGTTGAGCAGTGTGGTGCCAGTGTGTGTGACCTGTTGAGCAGTGTGGTGCCAGTGTGTGTGACCTGTAGAGCAGTGTGGTGCCAGTGTGTGTGACCTGTTGAGCAGTGTGGTGCCAGTGTGTGTGACCTGTTGAGCAGTGTGTTGTAGGCTCCCTTCAGTGCCTGGTGCTCCTGGGAGTCCTGCTGCAGCCTGCTGTTGTGCTGGAGCAGCTCCTCCGTGTCGGCCTTGGAGCGCTCCACCTCCAGCACCTGGGCCCCCAGCTCGCCCTGCAGGTCCTCGCGGCGACGCTCCGCCTCCTTCAGCAGGGAGCCCAGCTTACGAGCCTGGGAGGAGCGGGTTCATTTAATACAAGCTACCGTGAAGATATATTATGGCATCATATGAGACTGGAGATCTTGAGGAATGCAAAAAGGGTACCAGCCATGCTAGCTTACTGGCAAAGGTGGTAGTTTTAGCTCCAAAGCTAAGCTATCTTAAATTTGATGGGACATTTTCAAAAGGGGTCCCTTGACTTCTCACCTCAAGATATTTGAATGAAAATGGGCTCGATGGAACCACGCAAGACTCCTCTTTACAGTCAGGATAGTTTATGCAAGAATTTGTCACATGCAGAATTAGGGCAAAAACCAGACGGCGTTGAATATCGGCCAATTAATAGATATAAAGTGAGTGTATGTTACCTCAGCCTCAGCCTGTGCTCGTTGGAAGCGGTGCTGAGCGATGAGACGGTCTGCCTGAGAGAGAGCCAGGGCCTTGGCATCCAAAAGGTCTTGCAAACGACCCTCTTTACACTGAGAGAGAGAAAGAAATCCCATTAGCGGGCCCCTATGTACCTACTAACAGTTTGTTATACAGTAGCAAGCCATTGTGCAGAGGTCCAAAAGCAAAAGTTTGTATCAAGGTTAAACAATATATATTTTTTTATTACAATGTACCGGTACTACTTACTTTTTGTTGGCTATTTCAGCTAATTTTCCATTGTACTTAATTATATCACATGCTTGCCAACATTGACACCTTTAAGGCGAAAGTATACTAGCTGTGGAAACAATCTTTGGCAGGTTCTTAAGAACAAAATTACATTTGCAGGGAAAAAAAGTGCCCCACCGGCTTGCTAGCTGAACTAGTGGCATGGAGTTTACTAGCATGGTCAACCTTCGTTTTCAGTATGCTCCCACCTTTAGCTGTAACGGTAACCACTCACGTAGTAGACATATAGTAGTACTGCTCACTCACCGCTAATGTAGAGAGCTTTTGCTCATAGACATCGATGATCTCAGATACACGCAAGTCCTTAATCTGTTCCTGCAACTACATACAACATGGGAACAGCAACATAAACATATTATAGATTATATTCAAATACCAATATATAGTATAAAAATACTGAAGGAAAATAATCAGATATTTCAAATATGCATCATCACAAAACAAACCAACCTCCATGCCATTCTGTAGTTTGTCGATAAGGTTGTGGACGCTCCTGTTTGAAATGCTAGAGAAGTCCGACACACTAACGTTTGTCATGGGGGGCGGGACTTCCTGTACAGGAAGGCGTTTGGCGGACAGCTCAACCTCCCTCTGGCGGTAAGCATTGTTGGCAGCTATGCTTTCCCCTAGACTTGAATAGAAAGACTTGTTGTAAGTGAGTGGATGGATAGATGGATTGAGTGATAGACCTATCCCAAGCCTCTTTTATTGATCCTCCAATCATAACTATCACTACCTTGTCTGAGGGAAGCAACAGTTATTATTGGAGGATCAATAAAAGAGGGCGGGCTTGAGATACTGTAGGTCAATACCATTTCACCTTATTGCAGGGAATCATGTCCAACAGATGAGGAAGGAGCGAGACGTCTCACTCCGTCATGACAATGAGAGGTGGGGGGAACAACATGCAGACCAGAGTGTGCTCTTAGGGCGCGTTCACACCTACTCTGTTTGGTCCACTTTAAGTGGACCATGGTCCCTTTAAGTGGACCATGGTCCCTTTAAGTGGACCATGGTCCCTTTAGATCGATAGTCCGTTTGGTTTGTACAGGTGTGAACGCAAACCGAACTATAATGAGGACCAAACAACCCGAACCATGGTCCTCTTGAAAAGTTGGGACTCGGTTCGTTTCAATCGAACTATAGTACCTAATCCAGGAAGCAAAGTAGCGTACTCCTCTCTAGACTGGCGCCGCACGCGGACAGTCTCTCTCTTCCTCCCTCTCTCTCTCTCTCTCCTCTCTAGACGCAGTCTCTCTCTTCCTCTCTCTCTATAGACTCGCGCCGCGCGCACCCCCCAACTTTCTCCTGCATGAGGAGGACATTCGCGGACATTCTCTCAGATAAAGAAAAAAAAAAAGCGTACATACTTTTTGGGTAATTTCATAATAGCAGCGTGGACCAGCTCTGTAACAACAACGCATCTCGAGCTGCTTCTATGCAGCTGTCTAGTAGTTGACAGCTTACGCAGGAAGGGAAGGTCTCTCTCTCTCTCTCTCTC